>NW_007249245.1:0-749 GCF_000164805.1 Carlito syrichta
CCAGGCTGATCCGAAGCTCCTGGGTTCAAGCGATCCGCCTGCCTCAGCCTCCCAAAGTGCTGAGATTACAGGTGTGAGCCACTGCATCCAGCTTATTTGATTTAAAGATAAAAAACTTTCAGAAATTTCGAACTGAACTTTACTGTAACCTGCTTTTATTTGCCTGCAGTACTCTGTCGCACACTAAGTCAGCTTTCCAAAATTGTCCTTAGTCCTGGTATTAGTTTGCTAGGGCTGCCCTAACAAAACCTCAGAACTTAATATTCTCACAGTTCTGGAGGCTGGAAGCCAAGGTCATGTACTGGCGGGGTTGGCTCCTCTGAGCCTCCCTCCTGGGCTTGCACATGGGCCCTTCCTATGGCCTTGTCGTGTGGCATCCTCTGTGTCCTTGTGCCCCTTGCATCTCCTTGTGTCCAAATCCCCTCTTCTTGTGAGGACACCAGTCAAACTGGTTAAGGGTGCACCCTGTGGCCTTCTGTTAACTTCAAGTTCAGTTGCATTCTGGGGGTTACAGCTTTAGTGCATGAGCTTTGGGAGGATGCAGGTCAGCCCAAGCCAGTCCCAGAGGTTTATGATGCACGGCTTTCTTCAGCCTTTCGGGAGGTGATAGCAGGAATTCACACATCCAGCCCTTCAGGAACCCAGCTGACTTTCTGTCTGATGAGTAAACATATGGTGTTTTTAAAAAGTTCTGTCCAAAAGCAGGGTATGTTCGTGCAGAAGGTATAGGAAAGCAAAATGAAAACATG
>NW_007249245.1:1089-5433 GCF_000164805.1 Carlito syrichta
GAGTGTACTGGGACAGCTTCGTGGCCATCCACCATGCAAGGCCAATTCGAATTTTGCGGGTTGTCACACAATTGTCCTTTATAACTGTGTGTCTGGTCCAGGACCACACACTTGGTTGTATCCTGTAGTATCTTTTAACTTCTTCCTGCTTCTGTTGAATTCCAGAAGAGGTTGGGAAACTGGACCTAAATGCTGATTAGATTGAAATTAAACATTTTGCAATGGATTATACCATAGGTGGCGTGTATTTCATATGGTATCACATTAGGAGAAACCTGTTATCTGGTTGTCCCCAATTAGTGACGTGAAGACTGGGTTATGTAATGACAGCCCAGTGCCTTCATTACAGGTTATAGTTTCCCTTAGAAGTGAGAGCATTATGTGTGGTGTTTTGATGCTTTGTGGTTTTGATGTCATATAGCGTGTGGTTGTGACATGATACACAGGCCCTGTCAGGGCGTGAAGCTCCTCCTCGTGACGTGACACAGCATGTGGTTGTGATGGGATGCACAGGCCCCTTCAGGGCATGAAGCTTCTCTTGTGATAGTCCTAGTGGTGTGACGCAGCCTGTGGTTGTGACGTGACACCCAGGCCCCATCAGGGCATGATGCTTCTCATGATGTTTGACACAGCAAGTGGTTGTGATGAGACACTCAGGCCCCATAAGGGCATGAAGCTCCTCTCGTGTTGTGACCCAGCATGTGGTTGTGATGTGACACACAGGCCCTGTCAGGACGTGAAGCTTTTCCTCATTGATATGACACAGTATGTGGTTGTGACGTGACACACAGACCCTATCAGCATGTGAAGCTCCTCATGATGTGACATAACACATGCTTGGGACATGACTCACAGGCCCTGTCAAGGCATGAAGTTCCTCCTCATTGATATGACACAGCATGTGGTTGTGATGTGACACACAGGTCCTGTCAGTACGTGATGCTCCTCTCGTGACGTGCTACGGCGTGTAGTTGTGATGTGACACACAGATCCCACCAGGGCATGAAGCTCCTCTTGTGATGTGATGCCATGCGTGGGTGTGACGTGATGCACAGGCCCAGTCAGAGTGTGATGCTCCTCCTCATGATGTGACACAGCTTGTGGTTGTGACATGACACCCAGACTCTGTCAGGGCGTGATGCTCCTCATGGTGTGACACAGCTTGTGGTTGTGATGTGACATGCAGGCCCTGTAAGGGCATGACAGTCCTAGTGGTGTGACACAGCCTGTGATTGCGACGTGACACCCAGGCCCCATCAGGGCATGATGCTTCTCATGATGTTTGACACAGCAAGTGGTTGTGATGTGACGCACAGGCCCCAACAGTGTGTGAAACCCCTCTCGTGATGTGACACAGCATGTGGTTGTGACATGATATGCAAGCCCTGCCAGGGTGTGATAGTCTTCCTGGTGATGTGACATAGTGTGTGGTTGTTGCATGATACACAGTCCATGTCAGCACATGAAGCTCCTCTTGTGATGTGGCACAGCATGTTGTTGTGACATGGCACACAAGCTCTGTCAGGGTGTGAAGCCCTTCCTGGTTCTTTACATTTCAGCATATGCTCTGTTCCATCCCAGGTACACTTCCCTGGCTCCAAGTGACTGTGTCCTGGATTAATTGTTTCCAACCTTGTCTTATGATGATGCTTCAGTGTATAACTTGCACATACATCACTTTCCATGTGTGTTGAAGCAAGCTGGAGTCTTGGAGACAAGGACTTCTGGGCCTGTGTTTGCTACCTGTGACTTGACCACACCCCCTTCCTGGACACTGGGCCATCTCACATTCTGCTGGCAGTTGTGAGCATGCCTGTTTCTCCCCAGAAGCTCCTGCCCAGCTCCTGGCAGTTGCCCCTCTTGTAGATCAGGAGTCTGTTCCCTCGTGGAGTTCGTTTTCGTGTTGTCTTTTGAGTGATGTGAGCACCTTTCCATGTGCTTAAAGAGCCACTTGTATTTTCTGAGAATTATCTTTATAGACCCTTTGCCTATTTTTTCTTCTCAATCTCTAGAAGTTTGTAGAGTGATTAATTATTTCTGATATGCATTGTAAATATTTTTTCTTGTTTTCCATTTTTAAAGTCTGTTTATGATGTTTTTACCATGTAAAAAATTGAATGTAGTTATGGTGGAATTTATTTTTTAAATTATTTTATAGTTTAGGGATTCAAGTCCCAGTTTATCTCTCCTCTACAGTTGTGAAAGAATTCACAGGTTTTTTCTCACAGCCCTGGCATAGTTTTAATTTTTGCATGGAGAACTTTGATCCGTGTAGAGCATGACATGAAATAAGAATCCAACTTTATCTTTTTCAAGTGACTGCTTAGTTTTCCCAGCATTATTTAGTAAAAAGTCTACATTTACACTGACTTGAGGTTTCATCTGTTAAATTTTTTCTTTTTTTTTTTTTTTTTTTGAGCCAGAGTCTCACTTGTACCCAGGTCGGAGTACAGTGACACTCTCACGGGATCCTTGACCTGCTGGGCTCAGGTAATCCTTCTGCCTCTGCCTTCCAAGTAGCTGGTACTACAGGTGTGCACCACTACGCCCAGCTGATTTTTTTTATTTGTTGTAGAGACAAGGTATTGCCAAGTTGCCCAGGCTGGTCTTGAACCTCTGGACTCAAGCAATCTTCTCTCTTCCCAAAGTGCTAGGATTACAGGCACCCAACTAAATTCTCATATATATTTCTGTTCTATTTGGTTTGTTAACTCAGGTGCCAGCACCACACTGATTTATTTCTCAAGACTCTAGAATATGTTTCAATACTTGGTAAGGCTAATCCACTCTCCACCCCCAGCCCTCTACCTTTCATTGCTGTTATGTTTCAGAACTATCTGGAAGGCTCTTCCTAGTGGTTTATTTTTCAACATGAACTTTAGAATCAATTTCTGTGGTTCTGAGGGGAAAGCTTGTTAGGGCACTTGTATTGGGATTGCTTTAAGTTAAAGCATTCATTTGAGGAGATGACATTTTGACAATATTGATTGTGCCTGTCCAGGAGCAGGGCTGCCTTCTCACGCTGGGGTCCACTTTTACGACCTTCAGGAGTGTCTTCTGTTTTCTTTCCACCCACGTTTCTCAGGTCAGTCCTAACTGTTCCACCGCCTTTTGCGACCATAGTGGGGTCTTTTCACTGTCAGACCTTCTGGCTACAACAGTTAACTTTGTGTGTGGATTTGCATCACGCTGTCTTGCTGCATTCTTCTGTCTTGTTCCCAGCCTGTTCTGCAGCTGGTTGTTGGGTGCACATGGCTCTTCTTTGTCCCTTTGTCCCGTGGAAGAAGTAGACGCAGAGACTGATGGTCACTCTTGCTGTTTCTTAAGCTGTTCTGGGAGCCAGTGTGGAAGGTCTGGGCTGGTGTCATGACTCCTGTGGAGTCCTTGATAGACCTGTTTCACAGGAGCCAGAGTTGCCATGTCAGCATAGGTTTCTCCAAATGTGAATGTTGTAGTGTGAATGTGATCTAGCCAGAGGCTCCCCTGTGAAACTTGCTTCCAGTGGCCAGATGTGGGATGGACTGTCAGTCAGGACATGTCCAGTTGTTTCTGCAGTGAGCTTCCATCCATTGAGACTTAGTCTCCATCCTCTGGATCAGGGTGAGCCCTCTTTCTGACCAGTAGATGGTAGATATGCTGAACCTTATAGGCCTTGATGTCTCTGATCATAGGAAAGAGTCAACACATGGCATGATGAGGTTCCTGTAAATTTTATTTGCAGAAATGGGCTAGATTTGTCCTCTGGACTACCATGTGTTGACCATTTTTTTAGGCTGTTTTAATTTACATCTAATGGCATCATATGGATTTCATGTACTTTTTCCTTAATATTTTATTTACCTCTTCTAAATCTTATAACATGGAAACCATATCTCTTTTCATAACTTTTTCAATACTTGTGCATGGCTGCAACAAGAGATAAAAACACATCCTCATCTGTTCTCTCGTAACACGCATATTTATTTCAACTATCCTGGGGGGGGGTTTCTACATGGAAAATAATCTGTAAAAAACAAAAATTTTTTAATGTTCTCTGGACTCTGTTAGCGATTTTGTCAAAACAGCAGCTGGTCTACAGCTGTAATACACCATCACATTATTCAGTAGAATTCACTGTCATTATGAGTGCCACCCATCTTTGGATATGGTTCTGTCACTGTGAGTCACCCTTTCAGCACAGTTATAGGTGTTTAAAGTAGTGAAGTTTCAGCTGGGCTCGGTGGCTCAGCCTGTATTCCCGTGCTATGGGAGACTGAGGTGAGTGGATTGCCTGAGCCTGTGGGCTCGAGACCCGCCTGGGCAACTTGGCGAGACCTCATCTCTACAGTAAATCAAAAAATTAGC
>NW_007249245.1:5575-7476 GCF_000164805.1 Carlito syrichta
GCAGGTCGAGGCTGCGGTGGCCAGGAGCGGCCACTGCACTCCAGTCTGGGTGACAGAGTGAAACTCCAACTCAAAAAATAATAATAATAATACAAAAAAATAAAGTAGTGAAGTTTCACTTTTGAGTGTTAGTGTTTTCTGCATAATTGCGAGGGTGAGGATGCTTGCGAGCCAGTAACAGAATGGTTGTGATCCTTGCTGTCACTCCTGTGACAGGACTGACGGGAACTGAAGGAACTGCCTTGCTTTGAAGTAAATATGACTGATTCATAACACAGATGGAGGGATATTCCTAGAACTTCATAATGGCTTTGATAATCTGGTGCAAGGACAGGATGCCGCCTAAGAGACACCGGGGCCTCCATCCTGGGGAGACAGCTATGGAGGTTGTTCTGTCATGTCCTTTCCTGTCCTCGAGGGAGGTAGGCTGTGGAGGCTGGTCTTTTATGTCCTTTCGCATTCTCAGGGGAGGCAGACTGTGGAGGCGGTCTGTCATGTCCTTTCCCATCCTCAAGGGAGGCAGCTGTGGAGACTGGTCTGTCAATTTTTGTAATACGTTCAGGCTGATCCACTTAGTTTCTCCAGGGATCTCTAGGCGCTGTGGGATGGTGCAGAGGTCTCTGAGTTAGACATTGGCATGTGGACACCAGTGTGTGGATCAGTGGGAACCTTCCTAGGACCAATCACAGCATGTGTTCCTTCCCTCAAAGTACGTGTTTTCAGTTGCTCCTGCTGTGGCCTCAGGGCTTCCCACATGCGCATGGAAAGTGTGCTGTGTCATCTTTGATTTCTTTGAGCAGAGTTTTGTAGTTTTCATTGTAAAGGTCTTTCACGTCTCTGGTTAGGAAGACACAAACAAATGGAAAAATATCCCATGCTCATGGATTGGAAGAATCAACATTGTGAAGATGTCCATCTTACCTAAAGCAATCTACAGATTCAATGCAATACCTATGAAATTACCAGCAACATTCTTCTCAGACCTAGAAAAAACAACACCGGAATTCATATGGAAGCACAAACGACCAAGAATAGCCAGAACAATCCTCAGCAAAAAAACAAAGCAGGTGGTATCACATTACCAGACTTCAAACTTTACTATAAAGCTACAATCATCAAAACAGCTTGGTATTGGTATAGGAACAGGCATATAGACCAATGGAATAGAATTGAGATCCCAGAGGCAAGACCTCAATTTCTCAACCAACTCATCTTCGACAAAGCCTACACCACCTACCACTGGGGAGAGGAGAACCTATTCAGTAAATGGTGCTGGGAAAACTGGCTGACCACATGCAGAAGATTGAATCAGGACCTCTATCTATCCCCATACACAAAAATTAACTCCAAATGAATCAGGGACCTAAATGTAAAACCTCAAACCAGAAGAACCTTAGAAAATGAAGGACCTACCCTCATGGAAATTGGAACTGGCATCCAATTCCTGAACAAAACTCGAAACCCACAGGCCATAAGGGATAAGATAGACAAGTGGGACCTCATTAAACTGACAAGCTTCTGCAAAGCCAAAGAAACTATCAAGAGAGCAGGAAGACAGCCTACAGACTGGGAAAAAGTATTTGCCAACTCCAGGTCTGACAAAGGCTTAACATCCTGGATCTACAAGGAACTCAAATGTGCTGAAAAGAAAAAAACAAACAACCCCATTATAAAGTGGGCAAAAGATACGAACAGACACTTCATAAAGGAAGACATCCGAGCAGCCAACAGACACATGAAGAAATGCTCAACCTCATTAATCATCAGGGAGATGCAAATCAAAACCACACTGAGATACCACCTAACTCCATTCAGAATGTCACTTATCAACAACTCAAAAAATAACAGCTGCTGGAGAGGATGTGGCGAAAAGGGAACACTTCTACACTGTTGGTGGGAGT
>NW_007249245.1:8135-20169 GCF_000164805.1 Carlito syrichta
AAAATCATGAATTTTGCAGCAACTGAATGGAGCTAGAGTCTATAATACTAAGTGACCTCTCACAGAAACAAAGATCTGAGTATCACATATTCTCACTCATATAGTGGACCTTGATCATCCAATGCACTACTATAAGAAAATGACTAACAGTGTTGGGAAACTATTGGGGGGGGATGGGACTAATGGTAGTAAGCATCTGTCTGGAGATGGGGAGACACCTGTTATCAACAAGGGGGCCTGAATGAAGCATATTTATATACCTAACCCTTAACTGTACCCCACAATATCAAAATAAAAAATATCAATTAAAAAAAAAAAAAAGAATGTTTCAGAGCCATGCTGGACCTTCCAAATCAAGTTTTTCACTACTGCGATCAAGGCTGAAATTAAGAAGAAACATTTTAATAACTGTTTCATAAATCTAGATAAACTGTTTCCTCAAAAAAAATAACGTAATTGGTAAGAGAACTTATCGATTGCCTTAAAAGTCTGTTTTTTATCTTGTGAGAATCTGCATAAACACAATAGGCTTTGGGGGGGAAAAAAGATTAACAACAACAACAACAAAAATTTACCCACAAGCTTGTACAAAATTTGTGTCAGGTTAATGCATCTCAAACAGTTTGGGAAAACCACTTTATAATTGCTTACATCTTTATTGCTGAAAATCTATTGTCATAAAATGTCTTGGAAAAAGTCTATAATCTTATTGACTGATAAAGATTATAAGCCATCTAATACTTTTTAATTAAATGTATATCCCAGGACTTTATTAAACACCTTGTTGATGAGTTCAAAAAAAATAAAAAGAAAGTGTGCTGTGTAGACCTGTTGGGACTTGGGGCACCTCATTGCTGTGTTTTGAAATGTCCCCATCTAAGTAGATAGTCTGTGTTTATAAAATGATCATTTTGATTGAGAACAGGTGTTGTTTTACCCCAATGTTAATTCCATATTTAGAACAATGTGAGTGATTTTGTAGAGATCTTTATTTCAAATTTCCAGGATTAATTCAGTGTTTAAAAAAAACCATTTTGCTAGTATAAAGGTCCCTTCTCTGTCTCTAGTTTCTATCCACCTTCCCATACACACACACA
Source organism: Carlito syrichta (assembly GCF_000164805.1). Taxonomy (NCBI): domain Eukaryota; kingdom Metazoa; phylum Chordata; class Mammalia; order Primates; family Tarsiidae; genus Carlito; species Carlito syrichta. Next base: position 9,233 of record NW_007249245.1, read on the forward strand.
CACACACACACACACACACACACACACACACACACACACGGTATGCTATTCTGAATCCAAGAAGAAAGTATGGCCAAGGGTGGTTTGACCCTGTAACAATACAATAGTCTGGGTGCGGTGGCTCAAGCCCATAATCCCAGCACTGAGCCCACGGGTTCAAGAACAACTTGGGCAACTTGGCTGTTTTACAGTAGATAAAAAAATTAGCCAGACATGGTAGCATGTGCCTGTAGTTCCAGCTACTTGGAAGTCTGAGGCAGAAGGTTCGCCTGAGCCCAGCAGGTTGACACTGGGGTGGCAGCAAGTGTGCCACAGCACTCCAGCCTGGCTGATGGAGTGAAGACCTCAGTTAAAACACACACCCACACACACAATATAAAGCCTAGTGCTACTGTTGAATATCTGTGTAAATCATGTGCTATTGGAATGAAATATAAATTGTGTTCCCAATATCATGACAGAAGGATGACCTAAATTAAAGAATGTCATTCTCATAAAATAAAAAGAGCTCTTTTTTTGGGACATTTAATAACTGTGTGATCCTGAACAAAACAGTTACAAGCATGATCTACAAATTACTAATGTATCAGCATTTTCTATATAATAAACTATGCCAAAATTTGGTGGCTGAGTACAGCCATTTTTGAGGGGGTCACTTTGGACTGACCCACAGCTCCTCATGAATTATAATATTCCTTGGCTTGCAAAGCACAGCTGAAAAGTTAAGTCATATGAGGACTGAAAAGTACTTCCCTGACTCTTTAAAAGCAAGTTTGTAGCCGGGCTCGGTGGCTCAGCCTGTAATCCCGCGCCTTTGGGAGGCTGAGGTGAGTGGATTGCCTGAGCCCGCAGGTTCGAGACCCGCCTGGGCAGCGAGACCTCATCTCTACAATAAATCAGAAAATCAGCTGGGCATGGTAGCGCATGCCTGTAGTTCTGGCTACACGGAAGGCTGAAGCGGAAGGATCGCCGGAGTCCAGCAGGCAAGGCTGCGGTGGCCGGGAGCGGCCACTGCACTCCAGTCTAGGTGACCGAGTGAGACTCCAACTCAAAAAAAAAAAAAAGCAAGTTTGTTGCACTTGAAGAAAATCCAGGTATTTCTACAATGTTAAAATTTAGAATTGCACTCAAATATCAGTTACATAAGGAGATTTCACTTTAGCTTAATACTGGCCAATGCTAATGAGGCCTAGTAGTGCCTCACAGAGATATATGCTGAATATTTATGAGCCTTGAAATCAAGACTGCATTGAGAGATGAGTCAGGACACAAAAATCAGATTTGTATACTTAAGCCATAATAATTAAGCTTGGTGATATTTGCAGGTCTATAAATCATAACTGGTGTCTACAAATAATAACAGAGCCCTTAGTCCCCATTTAATTGGTGCCTACTATGTCTGGCCCAGACGTAGTCCTCAGTAGCACAGTTAGTCCTCTTGTCAGTCTTCCATGGGAGTTCAAATTATTTATGTTAATATTTTGCAGATATAGAACATCATTTAGCAAATTCAAAAGCCCTGAGATACAGTCATATTCATACAACAAAGAAATTCATTTTACTTTAATTGGGGAATCAGTCATCTGCACAGGGACCAGTAGGGTGTTCTATTGCATGGACCCTAAATGTGTCTCGGTGGAATTGCCAGGCAGTCTGTTTTTTGGAAGAGTCACACTAATGATCATTTCCTGACGGCTTCTGAGAACATATGCTGGTTTCTGGCCTGCCTATTTGTTTTTAATATATTAGTCTTTGCCTGCCTGTGGGCTGTCAGGAACCCTCTTTTGTTCATTTGTGACTAGAGTCTGTCTCAAGGCTTACCCTGAACTTGTCTCTTAGGAGAAGAGGTAAAGCTGAGTGATGTGTCATTGAGAAAGGAGCTCTTGCTGTCACCAGCTCCCTCCCTTTGTCTTCTGCCTGTGGGCTCATGTCAGTTGCAGTTTTCAGCAGTTGAGCTGTGGGACTGTCCTCCCATCTCTGAAGCAGTGCTCAGCCCGAGATGAGGAACTCACCTTGTACCTGTGTGGCTGGAGCCGTTAGTAGCCAGAACCATTCCTGCATACATCTCTACCCAGTGCTAGTGCTTCAGCTTACCAGGGTTAGGCCTTTCCTGGCAGGGAGGGAACTGCCCTGGGCTGTGGTCTGCCTCATCAGTGCTAGACCCCAACTTGGCTTTCTGGCAGAATGCATAAGTGAACCTTTGGAATGGAAGGTAAACTGTGGAATGAGAGAAGTGGGATCTGTGGAAGGACTGGACTCTGAGAACTCCTTGCATGTGCGGCTGCTGTCATGGGTGCTTTGGAGATTTTTTTTCCTGCCTTTGGGACTGTTATGTTCTTCCCCCTTCTCAGACCTCTCCCTTGTCTTCCTCTCCAACCTTTTTCCTTGTACCTTGTGGCTATCCTTGAGTGCACAGGCTTGCGACATGCCTTCCTCATCTTGTACTCTTTTTTTTTTTTGAGTTGGAGTCTCACTCTGTTGCCCAGACTGGAGTGCAGTGGCCACTACCGGCCACCGCAGCCTCGACCTCCTGGGCTCCGGTGATCCTTCCGCCTCAGCCTTCCAAGTAGCCGGAATTACAGGCATGCACTACCACACCCGGCTGATTTTTTTGATTTATTGTAGAGATGAGGTCTCGCTGCCCAGGTGGGTCTCGAACCCGCGGGCTCAGGCAATCCACTCACCTCAGCCTCCCAAAGGCACGAGATTACAGGCTGAGCCACCAAGCCCGGCTGAGTTAGGACTTTTTAAAAGGCATTTATTCACTGCTCATGGGGGATATAAATACTTCTTCCTTTTTGAGGAAAGTACTTATCAAAACCTGGCATAGTCATCAAAATGTCATCGTATATGTGTTGGGACTCAGTGGGCTAGTTTTAGGAGTCTTCTACCGATCTGTGTCTGCCCAAGTGGACAGAATGTATGTCCATGGCTGTTTCTTGTGGCATTTTTTCCTTGCTGCTTTTATGATTGTTCTAATGATTATGAGAACAAGAATGTCAGAACAAACTAAGGTTGTCTATAGTCTGTAGGCCAAAAAATCCCAGGGTTCTGTGTCCAGAAGCATGTCCAGGCATTTGAGAAGGTGCAAGTACTTTTGGTGTCCTTTTTTAGATGTAGTACTTCTGTGCTGTCAGGTACTGTTCTGGCATTTTCCATGTATTGTCTTTCTCCTTCTTTGCCATAGCCTGCCAGAGTGTGAACTGTCATCTTTTTCTCGCAGAAGCAGCATCTGAGGCTCAGGGATGCTGGAGAAGCACCCAAGTCACAGAGCTGGCATGGAGGAGCCACACAGCTTCGTTTCTGCATGAGGCTCAGCCAGGTGTGACATCTTTGGTGTATTGGAAGAAGCAGCATTGTGTTCAGTATTACGGAAGTAGCTCTGGGGTCCGTTTCTTGGCCTCTCTAGAGCCTTTTCTTTATTACTTAATGCGTCTTCTCATCCATAACTGGGAAGTCTCCCAGTGCTCCACTTACTTGAAGAGGTGGATCTCAGCTCCACTCAGGCTTTCCGTCTGCCCCAACCTTGACCTGTCCTCCCCTCCCAGTCCTCCATGCCATGTTCTGATCCCTGTGCTTGGCCAAGCCAAGCACTCATGACTCTCCTGTGAACATGCATTTTGTTTTCCCCATTTGGTACTTGAATACTTACCTGAGCTCAACTCTGGGTCTCCTGTATCCTAGCCACAGGACCCTGGACAGATCACTTAATCTGACACTCTGCTGTCCTGTCTACCTGGGATGTTTGGTTTGAATGGAGGGATGTATGATGTATGTAAAGTGCAGTGTCTCCACCGCCAGAGAGCAATCCATCCGTTGGGACTGTATTGGAATAAAGCCTGGGAGAGTATGCATGAAAGTGGGACATCTTGGTATACTAGAAAGTACATGCGGCACCATACGGAGGTGAGGAGAAGGGCAGAGGGAGAGCTTTTTTTTAGGGGAGGATGCTGGCTGACAGAGTGGGGATGATGGCATTAGATATCACCCTTGGCACTGGAATGAGTGGATGATCATTTGATGAGGAGCAGAATGTTTCTACATAGTCTCAGTTCATCTCCCTGCACCCTACCAATTAATTACAAAGGGGAAACAGTCACTTTATAGTGGAGAAATCTGAACACACATTAGTGACTCCAAGTTAACACCAATGTTGGGAAAACCAACATCCACGCTTCCTGGGTTTTCTTTCTCCAAGGTCTGGAAAGGGTAGCCTAATCTCACTGATGCTTTTCCAAGAATAAACACCCTGCATCATGATAAAACACCAGATAAAACCTGGATGGAGGGTTGGTCCACAAATACCAGTTCCATCCTCTTCAAAGATATCAAGATCAAGAAAGAAAGAAAGATTGAGGGGTTCTGATGAAAGAGACTTGATTTCTAATGTGTTATGTGGTCTTGAACCAGATCTGGCACTGGAAAAAGTAGATACAGAAGGTATTAGGAGGGTGAAGGACAGTATTTGAACAGGGAGTGGAGAGCAGGAGATAGTATCTTTGCCATTGTGACTGGTTCTGATGCTGATGATTGCACTGTGGTTCTGGGAGAGGAACCTCCTTGTTCTTCAGGGATGCACATAGAAGTGTGAGGAGTCCAGAAGCATGATGTCCATTGCTGGTTCAGGAAAAAAATGTGTGTGTGTGACCATAGAGAGAACACTCAGGGGAATGAAGCTGACTGTAAACTATGAATTTCACAATGGGCATGCAGGGATTCCTTGTACTGTTCTTGCAACTTTTTTGTAAGTTTGAAATTGTATCAAGTTTTTAAAAATAAAGCCCCATTGCCTGAGCTCAGGAGTTTGAGACCAATCTGGGAAACTTGGTGAGACCTCATCTCTACAATATATCAAAAAATAAGCCAGGTATGGTACTGTGTGCCTGTAGTTCCAGCTACTTGGAAGGCTGAAGTAGAAGGATTGCTTGAGCCCAGGAAGTTGAGGCTGTGATGGCCATGAGTGTGCCACTGTACTCCAGCCTGGGCGACAGAGTGAGACTCCAACTCAAAAAAAAAAAAAAAAAAATAGGGGACTTCCAGCAAGATGGCCATGGGACAGGTCAGACAGACTGTGAGAGTCTCTGCAAAAGCCAGTGCCCTAGCCGGGCTCGGTGGCTCAGCCTGTAATCCCGCGCCTTTGGGAGGCTGAGGTGAGTGAATTGCCTGAGCCCGCGGGTTCGAGACCCGCCTGGGTAGCGAGACCTCATCTCTACAATAAATCAAAAAAATAGCTGGGCGTGGTGGCGCATGCCTGTAATTCCGGCTACTCGGAAGGCTGAGGTGGAAGGATCGCCGGAGCCCAGCAGGCCGAGGCTGCGGTGGCCGGGAGCGGCCACTGCACTCCAGTTTGGGCAACAGAGTGAGATTCCAACTCAAAAAAAAAAAAAAAAAAAAAAAAAAAGCCAGTGCCCATAAAGACACTCTGCCTGAGTAGGCGTGTGCTGGTGGGTGAGTGAAAGTCTATCTGAGGGGAGACTCGGGTTCATGCACATGGGGCTCTCCTCTGGAGGTGACTGCAACCCCCCCACCGCCTTGAGATTGGAGCCGCCGGCATGCAGGATCATCTGTGGTTCTTGGGACTCTCCTGAGAAGAGCCTGCCGAATACAGCTGATTCTCATCGCCTGGCACCTGGCCCACACCATCACCGGTGACAGCAAAGCGACTGGAGCCCCAATCCAATCCATGGAAAGAGAATATCAGGGAAAGCTGGAGAGGAGCTCCACCCCCGTGAGGAAACGCCGACTACAGCCATTTTCTCTGTCCAGGGACCAGGCAGAGACCTGCATTGCCCACCCAGCTCCACCCAGCCTCCAACTTGGGACCTAAGGAAATCTCATCAAACTCAGAGAGACAGAAGCCTCTCCCCCGCTCTGGATCAGACATAGACACGTCAAATCTGAATGGGAGACTTGACAGGCAGCAAGCTGGATGAGTCCAGATCTGATCCACCCTCCTCTCACAGTAGGCCTGGGGCATCTGACCCAGGCTGAGGGCAACCCTGTCAGCCTATGCTGAGAGCAGAAGGGAGGGGCTGGAGATCAGAGCTGAAAGGAAGTTGGACTTACAGGAACCACCTCAGAGTGAGTTTTTTTTTTTTGTCTGTTTGTTTTGCTCATTTTTGTTTGTTTATTTTTTGTTTTAGTTTTTTTCTCCCTTTCAGTTTTCGATAGCGTTTTCATACTTGCTTTGTTACTGTTATTTTATTGTTGTTTTTTTTAGATTTCCTGTCTGTATATGGGTATTTTTGAGGGAGAGTACATCAATAGGGGGGTTTTTGTCAGTTTGTGTGTTTGTATGATTGGCTGTATGTTTTAGTTTTTTTAACTCTTTTTTGTCTTTGTTTTTGTCTCTTTTCATTTGTTTAGTTGGTACGTCTGTCTGTTTTCCCTCTTACTCCTCTCTCCACCTTCCTCTTACACCCCTCTCCTCCCCCCCCTTCCTTTTTCCATTCTTTTCCTTTTTCTTACCTCATTTTGCAAACCTATACCCCCACTGCATGGACAGATTGTAAGGCAGTGGGGAGTGGGTTCCAGGGGCCCCACAACCCTGTCAATGGATACTGGAATCTGCAGATAGATTCTGAATCACAGCTCTCCCCTCAATTAAATCTCAAAACTGCAAAAAGTACAGCCTCCCACCACAGTCCAGCTTCAAAAGCCAGAGGATCCACATAAAGAAGAATAGGATATTGAGCAAACAGAAGTAAAAACTACCCCCCCGTCCCTGAACAACAGAATTAAAGAAGAAGGGGGAAAAAAGGAGGGAGGAAAATCTACACAAATAGAGAAAAACCAAAAGAAGAATATGGATCTCACACAGACTCCTGGGAGTTCAGACCCTGAGAATACAGACTTCAGAATGCAAACAATGAAGAACCCCACAATCACTTGTCTCAAACCACAAACCCAGATATCAAGACATTAATAGTGAGAGTAAATAGAATCAAGGAAACACGAGGAAAAAATGAAGGAGTTGATAACTGAGATAACAGCAATAAAGAATGCAGTGAATTAAATAAATAACAAACAGATAAACATGGAAAGCAGAATTAGCCAAGCAGAAGAAAAACTCTCAGACCAAAATATGGAACTAACCCAAACTGTCAAAAACATAGAAAAGAAGCTTAAAAAGACAGAGAAAAACCTTCAAGAGATGAGCAAATATTTCAAGAGACCAAACCTACAATTAATTGGACTTCCTGAGACAGAAAGAGAGACAGAGACCACCCTGGAACAAACAACCCATGCAATTATCGAAGAAAACTTTCCTCGTCTCATTAGTGATGTGACCGTTCAAACACAAGAGATTCAGAGAACCCCTGCAAGATGGCAAATGAGTAGACCAACTCCTAGACACACAGTAATTTGCCTACACAAAATAGGTATAAAAGAAAAAAATCCCAAAGGCAGCAAGAAAAAAAAGTCAGATTTCCTACAGGGGAAGACCAATTAGCATAGCAGCAGACTTATCCACAGAAACACCTCAGGCAAGGAGAGTTTGGAGTCCAATCTTCAAAGTTCTCAAAGATAAACAATTTCAATCAAGAATTACCTACCCAGCTAAGCTAAGCTTCATCTGTGATGTAGAATTAATATCTTTCCCAGACATTCAATCCCTAAGAGCTTATGCTGCCTCCAGACCAGCTCTACAAGAAATGCTTAAGAAGGTATTCAACACAGAAGAAAGGAAAAAAAGAACAACAACACCCTTCACAGAATGTAGGAAAAAGACTGAAAACACACATGAATCAACCCAAAAATCAAAAGAAAGAAAAACAAACAGCAACAACAGCAGCAAATTCTATAAGAACCTCATGACAGAGATAAACTCTCACATTTCAGTAATTAGCCTGAATGTGAATGGACTAAATGCATCACTGAAAAGACATAGAATGGCAAAATGGATAAAATATCATGAGGCAGCAATATATTATCTCCAAAAAACTCATCTCACCAGAAAGGACACTCACAGACCCAAAGTTAGAGGATAGGGAACAAAATTTCCGGTGAACGGAACACAAAAGAAAGCAGGAGTCACAATCTTAATATCAGACAAAATACCCTTTAAGCTGTCAAAAATTTTAGAAGATATGGAAGGTCACTATATACTGATAAAAGGTTAAATCCATCAACAAGAAATATCCATCCTAAACATATATGCACCCAACCAAGGAGCACCAACTTTCGTAAAGCAGCTTCTAGGTAAACTTAAAAAAGATAATGACTCTAACACTATCATAGCTGAGGACTTAAATACCCCACTTATGGCCCTAGACAGATCATGAAGACAAAAAATCAACATGGAGGTCCAGAACCTCAATGTGACACTTGACCAAATGGATTTAATTGATACCCACAGAACACACCACCCAACAACCACAGATACACATTATACTTATCACCACATAGAATGTACTTTAAGATTGACTACGTACTCATCCATAAATCAAGAGTAAACAAATTTCACAAGGTTGAAATCCTGCCATGCACCTTCTCAGACCACAGTGGAATAAAAATAAATATCAACACCAACAAAGCTCCCCCAAATCCACAAAGACATGGACACTAAACAGCATGATGCTAAACAACTCCTGGGTCAACATGGAAATCAAAACAGAGATTAAAAGATACCTGGAAACAAATGAAAATGAAGAAGCATCTTACAAAAACCTCTGGGATGCCATGAAAGCAGTACTAAGGGGAATTCATATCTCTACAAACACACATGAAGAAAATAGAAAGATCACAAGTTAATAGCCTAACAAATCACCTAAAGAAGCTGGAGAAGCAAGACCACCAAAACTATCTTCAGCAGAAGAATCCAGATCACCAAAATAAAAGCCCAAATTAGGGCCATAGAAGACAAAAAGATAATACAAAAAAAAAAACTCAATGAAACAAAAAGCTGGTTCTTTGGAAGGTTAAACAAGATTGATGGTCCCCTAGCTAGACTGACCAAGAAAAAGAGAAAAAAAGCCCAAATACAATTAGAAATGCAAAAGGTCATATCACAACTGACCCTGAAGAATTATAAAAGATTATCAGAGACTACTGTGTACACTAATATGGAAACAAATTTGAAAACCTAAAGGAAATGGAGGACTTTTTTACATCACACAACCTCCCCAAGTTGAAACAAGAAGAAATCAAGATCCTAAACAGAGCAATAACAATCCAGGAAATTGACTATGTCAAAAGAAAATTACCTACCCTAAAAAACCCTGGACCAGATGGCTTTTCAGTAGAATTCTACAAAACATACAAGGGGGAACTAATACCAATCCTACTCAAAGTGTTCCAGGCAATCAAGAAAGATGGGACTCTTCCCAAATCATTTTACGAAGCTAACATCACATTGATGGCCAAACCAGGTAAAGACCCAACAAAGAAAGAGAACTACAGGCCAACATCCTTGATGAACATTGATGCTAAAATTCTCAACAAGGTCCTAGCAAATTGGATTCAATAACACATCTCAAAAATCATGCACCACGACCAAGTAGGCTTCATTCCCGGGATGCAGAGCTGGTTCAACATTCGTAAGACCATAAACGTAATTAAACACATCAACAGATGTAAAAACAAAAACCACATCATTTTATCATTAGATACGGAAAAACCTTTTGATAAAATCCAGCACCCTTTGTTGATAAAAACCTTTGAACATTTAGGCACCAATGGAACATACCTCAAAATAGTAAGAGCCCTCTGTGAGAAACTCACAGCCAGCATACTGCTAAACAGACAGAAATTGGAACCAATTCCCCTGAAAATTGGAACAAGACAAGGATGCCCACTCTCACCCCTCCTTTTCAACATAGTTTTGGAAGTCCAAGCTAGAGCAATCAGACAAGAGAAGGAGATCAGCGGTATCCAAATAGGAAAAGGGGAAGTCAAATTATCCCTCTTTGTAGACATGATTCTATATCTCAAAAACCCAAGAGAATCTGTCAGAAACCTCCTTGCATTGATAAGGGACTTTGGCAAAGTCTCAGCATATAACATCAATTTGCAAAAAGACAGTCACAGTTCTATACACCAACAGCAAACAGAAACCCAATAAAAAGCACAATTCCATTCACAATAACCAGGAAAAAAAAAAAAATCAAGTACCTTGGCATCTTCCTAACCAGAGACGTGAAAGATCTTTACAATGAAAACTACAAAACATTGCTCAAAGAAATCAAAGATGTCATAAACAAATGGAAAAATATTCCATGCTCATGGATTGGGAGAGTCAACATTGTTAAGATGTCCATCCTATCCAAGGCAATCTACAGATTTAAGGGAATACCCATTAAATTGCCAGCAGCATTCTTCCCAGACCTGGAAATGACAATACAGGAATTCATATGGAAACATAAATGACCACAGATCGTCAAAACAATCCTCAGCAAAAAAACCAAAGCAGGAGGTATTACACTCCCAGACTTGAAATTCTATTATAAAGCTACAGTAATCAAAACAGCCTTGTATTGGTACAAGAACTGGCATATAGACCAATGGAACAGGATAGAGATTCCAGAAGCAAAACCTCAATTTCTCAACCAACTCATCTTCGACAAAGCCTCTACCACCAAGTCTGGGGAGAGGAGAACCTATTCAATAAATGTTTCTGGGAAAACTGACTGACCACATGCAGAAGATTAAACAAGAGCCCTACCTATCACTGTAAACAAAAATCAACTCTAAATGGATCAAAGACCTAAATGTAAAACCTCAAACTATGAGAACTTTAGAAAATGCAGGAGATACCCTATGGAAAATGGAACTGGCAACCAGTTCCTGATCAAAACCCCAAGAGTCCATGCCATAAGAGATAAGATAGAAAAATGGTACCTCATCAAACTGAAAAACTCCTGCAAAGCCAAAGGAAATCTTCAAGAGAGCGGGAAGACAGCCCACAGAAAAAATATTTGCCAACTAAATATCTGACA
>NW_007249245.1:20337-47623 GCF_000164805.1 Carlito syrichta
ATGGCTATCATCAATAACTCAAAAAAACAACAGATGCTGGAGAGGATGCAGGGAAAAGGGAACACTTCTACACTGTTGGTGGGAGTGTAAACTAATATAGCCTCTGTGGAAAACAGTGTGACATTCCTAAAAATTCTAAAAATCGACCTTCCATATGACCCCGCAATCCCCCTACTGGGAAAATACCCAGAAGAACTGAAATCACTCTATATAAAAAAGATACCTGCACACATGTGTTTATCACAGCATGGTTCACAGTAGCAAGAACATGGTACCAACCGTGCTGCCCATCAAAAGAGGACTGGATTTAAAAAATATGTTGCATATACATGACGGAATATTACACAACCATAAAGAAGAACAAAATCATGAACTTCACAGCAACCTGCGTGGTCTTAGAGTCTGTAATACTGAGTGATCTTTCACAGAATCAAAGAACTGAGTATCACATGTTCTCACTCATTAGTGAACCTTGTACAGTTATTGTAATACTATAAGAAATGGTTTGGCAGTAGTGGGAAACTGCCAGGAGGAGAACAGGAAAGCAGAATTGGCAATAGTGGGAATCTGCCAGGGCAAGGAAGGGTGTGCACATCTCATCAACAAGTGTACCTGCATTATGAATATTTGTATAACTAATCCTGAATTGTACCCCACATCTTTAACAAAAAATTAAAAGATAAAAATAAAAATAAAGCCCCAAGAAAGGCGTTGTGACCTAGGAAACACCTCTTTACCAGGGCTTCACTGAGGAGCCACCATGTAATATAGCGGACAGTTGTTACTAGCCTTCCTAGACTGCACAGGGGACAAGTACTTGCCACTCTTCAGGCTTCATGTAGCCTGTGAGCACAATGAGAGAGAGAGAGTGGTTTTTCCAGAACAGTGTGATCCATGTGCAAAGCCTTCTACTGCTCCAACTTTGTCCAGAGCCATAATGGCATGAGAAAGACACATCAATTGCACCATTGTCCTGTGTGTGTATTTCTTGTAGCTGAACATTTAATGATACTTGGTCTGCAGACAATCTGAGGTTCTAGTCTTTTGGCAAGAGGCACGAATGCATCCCTTCAATGTTGTCAAATTCTGGTCCATCCACTTAAACAGACACGTGGGTTACAATGACAAGCTCTTAGGAAAAATTAAAGTGCTTTCTGCAAGGCTGTAGATATTCCTGCAGGCAAGGCCAGTGCTTTTTTCAAGGAGGCAGTCTAAGACTCATAATTATAAGAATTAAATGACTGCTCTAACTTCTATGCCATCAAACCTATCAGTGACCATTTAACTTAGCACATTCTAGAAAAAGATTTAAACTCATTGTTTACTGTAACCAATTTAAAAACTCAGTATACTTAGAATGTCTGCCTTTGAGCACCATGACATTCTGATGAGCCCTCCAAATTTAATTATGAAAAGCAATAAGATGGTGTGAATATATGAGCAAACATACATAATTATTGACTCTAAGTCATCTAAATATTTGAAGGACAGAATGGTTGGTATGAAGGCAGTTTTTCTGACAAAATTAGCAAGGCTGGCTGGTAAGACTGCCCTTTGTGAGAAGCAGCACAGCCATATGGGAAGGGGAAAGGGCAGCCCTACTATGTGGGAGGGGAGGAACAGCCGGACTGTGAGGGAATGAGATCAGCCCTACTATGTAGGGAGGGGGAAGAGCCACCCTATATGTGGGAGGGGAAAAGCAGCCCTACTATATGGGAGGGAAAGAGCAGGCCTACTCTGTGGGATGGAAGAGCAGCTCTATTGTGTGGGAGGGTAAGGGTAGCCCTGCTATGTGGGAGGGAAGAGCAGCCCTACTATGTGGGAGGAAAAGAGCATGCATACTATGTGGGAAGGAAAGGGTAGCCCTGCTATGTGGGAGGGAAGAACAGCCCTGCTATATAGGAGGGAAAGCAGCCCTGCTATGTGGGAGGGGGAGAGCAGCCGTACTCTGTGGGAGGGAAGAGCACCCCCACTATGAAGGAGGGAAGAGTAGCCCTGCTATATGTGCGGGAAGAGCATCCCTACTATAGGGGAGGGAAGAACAGCCCTACTATGTGGGAGAGAAGAGCAGCCTTACTATGTGGGAGGGGAAAAGCAACCCTACAACTACACGTGAAACCTCTGTCTTTGGTGTTGACTGCCCTGTTTCATCCTTTCCTGACCTAAGGAGGAGGTTACCTCTGGGTGATTGACTTAACCACTGAGATTCACTTTTCCCTGGCGATAATCCTGTCATCTCAGTGATTATACAAATACTTTTATAGTCCTTACTTCATAGCATAATTATTGGGTTCAGTTTCATCATATCTAAATGCACAGGCCCCAAGTCATTGCCCAGTGTCTGTTCTTTGTCTCTTCTTGGAAGCAGTGGGCTGAGTTAAGATCAGGTGTTTCTGGAGGCAGCAAAGTCCTGCCTTACATTGCTGCATTCTCACTTCTGGCCCTTCCCGCCTTCCCTGCCTGTCTGTGTCACTGAGATGCTGCATCTGTGCAGACATCAATGACCAGGAGTATATGTGTGCAGTAGCACTTGTCCATTTCATTAAATGTTCCCAGAGGCAAAATGCAGAGGGAGTATCAGCAAAAACTGAGCACTCTCATGCTATTGCTGATAGCTTTTCTATAATAATGAGAATTAAAAAGAGCATTCGGTGAAACATTAAAATAAATGCTTAGATCAGCAATTTGTTGTGGCAGAAATAGGTAGAGACTTGAGAAAGATTTTCCAGAAGTCTAAAAGATCTGTACATTGGCAGAAATGCTATTCAGGCTAGATAAATTCAGGGTCGGAGCCCACCAGCCTGATCGGGTGTAAGATAATCCTGGCAATAAGCAATTCTCAGGTGCTTTATTCAGCCTGAGCTTCCATATGAAGAAATGTAATTGATGTCCATCTAGAAAGGCAGTGGGGTCTAGAAGACGGGGCGGGGGGGGGCGGTTCTCTGAGTAATGAAGCTGAAGACACTCGTCTTCTCAGATGCCAGCAGGGGTTCATGACATCCCTATCCCTGACCCTGCTGGTGCTACCCGGAATCCTCCATACCTAAATATGGGTGTCACTCCAAGAGAATGGGTCACTGTCCTCAGCCTGACTCCAGAGCAATGGTTGAGAGACTTTTTTCCTGGGGGAAGAGGCAGTTCATAAGAACAGAAAATTCTGAAGCTCTCACCAAAAGAACTGACTAGTTTTGTAGTAGAATATGTGTCAAGTTCAAAATCAGGGATGCTTTCTGCAGGGGCAGGGGTGAATTTTGGTGGTGAGAAATAAAAAGAGACCAGTAACTCCATAAGAGGAGCAAGCTGAGCCATTGGCAGTGGATAGCTAGGAAGGGTCTTCCAGGAGCCAGGACACACTTCAATACTGTCCTCAAAACTACTCCTGCAAATGGGCTGGGCATGGTGGTCCACACCTGTCATCCCAGCACTTTGGGAGGCCAAGGCAGGAAGATTGATGGAACCCACAGGAGTGGGATACCTGTCTGGGCAACATAGGGAGACCTCATCTCTACAAAAAAATATAAAACCTTAACTGGGCATGGTAGTGCATGCCTAGCTACTTGGGAGGCTGAAGCAGGAGGATCCCCTGAGCCCAGGAATTTGAGGCTGCAATGAGCCATGATTGTGCCACTGCACTCCAGCCTGGGCAACAGAGTGAGACCTTGACTCAAAAATTTTTTAAAAAGTAAATACATTAAAAAATAAAGAAATTTGAGATGTTTACAACTATGTGCACATTAAGCAACATACTTCAAAATAACCAATGTGTCAAAGAAGATACAAGAGAAACCAGAAGATACTTTGATAAGAGAAAATGAAGATATTAGATACTAAAACTTATGGGATGCAGCTAAAGCAGTGCTTAGTGGGAAATGTATAGCCATAATTGCCTACATTAAACAACAACAACAATAAAGATTCCAGATCAGCAACCCAATCTTTTATCTTAAGATATCACAAAAGAAGAGCAAAGTAAACCCAAAGCAAGCAGAAAGGAGAGAAATAATAAAGATTAGGGAAAAAAAATAAAGAATATGAAAACAACTGATCAAGTCCATGAAACCAAAAGATGATTCTTTGAGAAGGTCAGAAAAGTGACAAACCTTTAGCTAGACCAACCAAGGAAAAAGAAGACTCAAATGGGTGAATCAAGGATGAGAGAAGAGACATTACTATTAGCCTTATGGAATTAAAAGGATCGTCAGGGATTACCATGAACAACTGCATGCTAACACCGATGCTTGCAATATGCAGACACTATGTCAGGTATGGAGTGGTAAAAATACAGACCCTGACTTTAGCAGAAAAAGCAGTCATGCAAATCAACATTTGCAATACAGCAAGAGAACTGCAGTGGTAGAAGTCTTTAAGAAGGACAGAAGTGACATAGGAGGAGTGACCAGCTCTACTGGGGTGGCCATGGAAGACAAGATGAGGAAAATGGACGTTCAGGGCTGTGTAGGAATTGGTCAACTGATACCTGGGTGCCTGTTTCTGTCATGACTGACGATGGGAACCATTTAGGTGTGAATACCTGTGTTGAGTTTTAAGTAAATAGCTATTTAATGCAGAAAAAAATCATTGTCAGTTTTCAGGAATGCTATGTTCCTTTATACCTTTTTAATAATTAGCTTTGTGTTCAGATAGAAGTAAAACTCCTTGACAAAATACATAAGTTGTAGAAGGAAAATTCTTCCTGCCAATGTGTGGTTTGTAAGATACACTGCAAAACCATTAGAGCTCTTGAATTCTGTTGCATCTGCTGTTTAGAAATTAGAGTAAAATGGGCAAAATAAATGTGTGTTCATAAAGAATTTGCTTTATTCTCTTATCAAATTGCAGTAAACTCACCAAGTGAATATACTTGGGATTTACACTTTTTAGACTTTTCAGGAGAAAAGTTTAAACTGTTTATGACTGTGTTCCAGATGTAAGTTGTTTCTCACACACAAATATTGTATATTAATGTAGCGGTGGTTTGTTTCTGTTGCAACATTTATTTTTGCAAGAAACTTAACTATCCACAGGGTTTTAAACAATTTCTAATATTAATTTGTATAGCTGTTACCTAAAATAATAAATAATGATATAAGTTTTTAGTTTATTAATAAATATCCTACTAAAGCTAATTATCAACATGATTGGTTGTTTCTTTTTCTTTTTCTTTCTTTTTTTTTTTTAATAACCAGCTTCCTTATTTATTTCTTAAATTTCTTCCTTTTTTGGAGGGGGACAGGACCTAGCCCTATCACCCAGGCTGGACAGAGTGCAGTGGTGCAGCCACCAGTTCCTGGGCTTCCTTGTTTACTTTCTAATGTCGCCTGTCTCCTATTCCATTGTTTCCCTTGGGGTAAACAAGGCAAACTGAGAGAGACATGGGTTCTTCTAGTCCTAGACCTTCTCCTTTGGCCAAGTCATGCATCTTGTAATTTGGGCCTACATGGGCAGTAAAAAGGCTGCCTGATACAAGTGTTGGAAGTGTGCGGAGATGGGGAGATGGGGACTTTGTGGTTTACAGTAGTTTTTGTCTGCTTTTTTCTGTCTCAGTTATCACAGCGGCCGCTGTTTTACTCCACAGTAAGTTAAGAATCTACTGTGTGGTATTGGCAGAGGCTTCTGGTAGGCTGTATTTGGGAAAACGTATGCAGGTTTTATATCACAGTTTTAATGGCAATACTCTTTGCACATCACTTGATTGTGGTTTAATGTAATTATTATCTTATGAAACTGTATTGT
Source organism: Carlito syrichta (assembly GCF_000164805.1). Taxonomy (NCBI): domain Eukaryota; kingdom Metazoa; phylum Chordata; class Mammalia; order Primates; family Tarsiidae; genus Carlito; species Carlito syrichta. The sequence goes on from NW_007249245.1 coordinate 26,071, forward strand.
ATGAATCTAGTAATAAATCTATATAAAACTCTGTGCTGTGTACTAAGAATTGTAAAAAGACAGTGTGTTCAAATCAGTGACTTATGACTAATTCAAGTGATTACAAGGAAGTAATTCATTTGTGAATACAAGTCAAAGAAAGAAAACTATATTTCGTTTTTAGATTATATAAATGGTGGAGAACTTTTTACTCATCTTTCTCAAAGAGAGCGTTTCACAGAGCATGAGGTGCAGATCTATGTTGGAGAGATCGTGCTCGCCCTGGAACACCTGCACAAGGTAAGGCAACTTGCCCGGGGTTCCTCTCCTGAAAAGCCTGTTAAGAGGGTGGTGAGGGAGCTAAAGGAGCTCGTGCTTCCCACGCACTGTCTCCAGGGATCATGAAAGCACCGGAACACTGCCAACGTTCTCAAGTCACGATTCCCTTTCCAAATCTACTCTCCTCTGGTAGTGGCTGTGATACACTTTAAAAGGACAGAACCTGAGCAAGTTTCTGACCTTTTTTGTGAAAAAATCCTGATGCTCATTTATTACAAGGTATCATTGGAATAAAAGCTTTTAATTATTAAAATAACTGATGAAAAGAAACCACACGTCCTAATATGTCTTTCTTAATTGTAACTTAACCTGCCATAGACTCATCTTCACATCCTTGGGCAGGTGGGAAAGCAACTTTCTCTCGATTCCTGCCTGCCTGTTCCTGTGTTTTGTCCCTGACACCCTCTTTCACTACCACCCCCACCCTGTGTCTCCTTGTAGCCTAAACTCTGTTGCTAAAAACTTTAAATGGAATTCATGACTCTGTTTGTACTCTATAAAAATCAGTTTAAACTTCTAAAAATGTTATTACAGGTACTATTAATCTCGAGCCAAGAAATTTTGACTCCGTTTTTGTTTGTTTGTTTGACTTAATAAGGAAACATTGTAGAAGCAGTCAGTATGTAGACTGGGCCTATGGTTTTCCTCAGAGATAGAACATTCTCAAGTACCGTTTACCAAGGTGCATAAGGCCCTAAGAGGCCAGAATGACCAGAAGCACTGCATTAGGACAGCACGTAGTCACGTAGTCATGAGGCCACTCCTTCATCGTGGTACATTGAGCGTAAGTGCTGATCACAGAGTGTAGGAGGAAAGGGAGAGAGTTGAAAGAAAAAGCGAGGAAGAAGCATGAGGTTTCTAGAGGGTAGGAAACTGATCAACAAGCTGGAGGTGACGGGTGGGCAGGGCTGCGGAGGGATGAAGGGCAGATGTCAGGATAGGGCAGGAATAGAGAAGGGTTGATCTGCCCAGAGCTGCCCAGATGGAGGCAAGGCGAAGCTTCAGATTAGGACCCCTAAGAGGGCCTAGAGAATGTCTGAGAATAGGAGGGAAGGGGAAGGGGGAAGGCTGTGTGTAGTAGAGAGAGCAAAGGGAGAGCCGGAAGGGGCAGGCAGGCGCGATCCCACACCGTGCTGCTAATGGGGCTCTCATAAGCTCCCAGCCTCATGCCTGGGATTGTTTTTGTGGGATATAAAGTAGCCAAGACATCCTTATACAGAAAACAAATCAGACCCAGGAGCAGGCCTCAAAGACCTTTGGAATAGATTAGATGCATTATTAGATGTAATTGTTATAATATAAAAACAATGGTAGAAATTGTCATAAATATAAGTGAAAACTGATGGGTAAGCTAGAAAGCTAATTTTAATTTACATGAAACTTGCATTCTGTTCGTTCTGTTTATTAAAGGAAAATCTTGGAATGCTCATTACCAAGACAGTAGTGGGAAACAGAACTAGAGAAACATGAATACTAAACATAAATGTAATTGATATGAAATGAAAGTCCCATAGCAAATAGGTCTCCCCTTCTTAATCCTACTACCCCAGAGAGACACAGACAGCTCTCATACAGAGAACAGTGTTTTCTTGATGTAGCCACTAACACAGGGTTTCAGGAGGCAAACAGGCGTTTCCTGGAAGTGAAGACATAAAGCATATAGGAAGTGATTTGTACCCAAATATTTTCCAAAGAGGTTATTTTTTGAAAAGTCCTGCTGATTGTTATATGCATGTACGCTTCCAATCAAATATTCTAGATAGACTTTTGGTGTTCTCTTTTCTGTCTTTCTGGTAAAACACTGCATTCTTGAAGGCAAAGTGCCTTGTGTTTTTTTGTGTGTGATTTTTATTTCAATTTTGAGAGATTAGTAAGAATTTTTTAATATACTTAGTGTTGAGAAAAGCAATATTTCTAAACTTAAAACATTTAATTCTGGCTGACATAACTAAAAACATTAAACATAGAATTCACATAGATTAAGCACCTCTAAATAACGTGGGTATTTTTATTTATGTTATCTAGCTGAAGTGTTTTGCTATAAAACTTTCATGCAGAACAAAACAGAGGGACATAGAAATGGTATTTAATTGATTTACATATTTAGAACTGAAGTTCAACTAAAATTAACCTTCATTAAATTAATGTCTTCAACATTTATGTTTAAGAGCCTATTATTCAACAAGTCATTATTTACCTATTTAACATATGACACTGTAAAAATACTGAATCATTGCTTAAAAAGCGAAAAGCAGAGTTAAGGTCTGACAACAGGAGGCTGGGTGTGGTGGCTCATACCTGTCATCCCAGCACTTTGGGAGGCCAAGGTGGGAGGATTGCTTGAAGCCAGGAGTTGGAGACCAGCCTGGACAACAAAGTGAGACCTTGTGTCTCTACAAAACAGCTAGCTGGGTGTGGTGGTGCTAACCTGTAGTCCCAGCTACTGGGGAGGCTGAGGCAGGAGGATCTCTTGAGCCCAGGAGTTCAAGGCTGCAGTGAGCTATGTTTACACCACTGCACTCCAGCCTGGGCAGCAGAGCAAGATCCTGACTCTTTAAAACAACAACAAAAAACTGAAAATTCCTAGTCAGCCTCAGTGGTTTATAGGTAAGTGGAATTTAAACATAGGAGCTGTGGGATGGAAAACAAGGAAATGAGGCCCGACAAAGGCACCCCAAGGTGGAGACGACCTGAGGTAGAGGTACACTGAGGTGGAGGAGACTTGAGGTGGAGGCACCCTGAGGTGGAGGTGCCCTGAGGTGGAGGCACCCCAAGGTGGAGGCACCCTGAGGTGGAGGAGCCCTAAGGCAGAGGTGCCCCCAGTTGGAGGTGCCCTGAGGTGGAGGAGCACACTTGCCCTGACCAGCCATTAGGGCTGTCCCAGGAGTCCGAGGGAAATGGTGTCTCTTTAAGGTGGATAAGAAAAACTGTCTTAATGTGTTTTTTTTTTTAATTATTTTAAAATGCATTTTTGTTTGTTTTTGCAGTTGGGGATTATATATCGTGACATTAAGCTTGAGAATATTCTCCTTGATTCTAATGGCCATGTGGTGCTGACAGATTTTGGGCTGAGTAAGGAGTTTGTGGCTGATGAAGTGAGTATAATAATTTAATTTGAAGTTAGTAATAACAGAATATAAATAAGGAAGAAAAGTCAGCTGTAGAATCAGTGTTTGACAGAACAGTGCCATGTGGGTCATAGACTTTGTTCAGCGTTGCCCAGAGGAACATTTTGACAAAAAAAAATCAAGATTTGTAGATTAAAATACCCATGGAGCCATCCTGTTAGAATTGCAGCAAACCTTCAGTGAATATATCAGAATTGCCCAGTTTAAAAACAAAAATCTCTGCATTTAATTTTCCCATAAAATACAAAAAGTGTCACTGAAAAATTAAATCATGCTTTGTCTCTTGGGGAGAATTGTGACTGAAATGGTGGCCAGTAAAGAGTTGCATGAGTACTCACAGTCAACACTGGCATTACAAAGTGGGGCTTGCTGGGAGGACAGGAGTGACAGTGACCTGCCATACCCATTTCTCTAATAATCTCACTGCTATTTGCTCAAATTGAATTAAAATGTAGTAACTAGTGTGCAGATTTTAGATAAGGAGTAATACGTTTTCAGTATTAATTATGAACTTGTTTAATACTTCACATGCATTTAATGACACTTGTACATCTATTAGTTGTAATTAAATACTATTTATGTAGTGGTTGTAATAACAAGCATGTGTATTTCTGCAGCGCAAGTTTCTTAAGATAGCTGAGTTTGAATGCCAGTGTCATTTCTTTCTGGGGATGTGTTGGGTAGAAGACAGTGTCTACAGGACTTTGCTGCTCTGAAGCACGTCTTTCTTGGGTTCCAAGTTAGGTGTGTGTTTCCCATGGCTTTTTGGAATGTTGCCAAAGTATCCTTGACGAGTGAGGTTAAGTGCTGACATTGTAGACACTAGAGATCCTAATTTCCTACCCCATCTGTGTTCATTCACCTCATTACTCAGAGTAGTACTGAAACCTCTCCCGTGCTGGATACTGGACAGTACAGTGGTGTCCAAAATGGAAGTGGCCTCTACCTTCATCATGCTGTGATTGTCACATGAAATTGCTTATCTTTGATAGAAAAATCATAGTTATAAAATAGATTAGGTGAATTTTGAGGAATTGATTCCAAGTTTGGTTTCTAAAACTTTTCATTCCTTTGTAAAAATTGTAGTGGCAACTTCAGTAAAATGTAGCAGATAAAGTATGTTGACTGTTGCTTCCTCATGAAACCCCTCCAGAGTGAAAGTAAAAGGCAAATAGGCCTGTCCTCAAGGGACAAGAAAAAGGAGCAGCCACGTTTTGGAAGGTAGACAGCAGAGACTACCAGTCATGTAGTGTCCCAGATGCAGTCGAATCCGCAGACAGTGACATGGGGGCCTAAAAGCAGGTCATGTGTACTTCCACCCCATGAAGGCTTGAACCGTGTGCACTTCTAACCCTCTGGGTGGCTTGTGCTTGTGCACTTCTAATTCCCAACCTACCCTCACCCTTGCGGGAAGGCTTGAGAATCAGAGACACCAGGTAGCCCTCAGGTAGAAGCACAGATGAGGTAGGGCCCAGGAGTGACTGGAAGTCTGTCTGAGAAACAGGCGACCCTCGGATGCAGCCTCTGCCCCATTCAAGTAGAGCAGAGCCTTCCTCACCCAGGGAAGCCTAGAAAGACCTGCTTCATTGGAAGCGGTGAGGGTGAGGACCCCGCATGGAAAGTGGCGCGCACAGCTGTGCGATTGCCAGCCTCTTCTATGGCTTCACCTGGCACAGCAGCCTCCCAGACAGGAGTCTTAGAGCTCCGCTCTAGGAAATGAGGGACAGAAACCTATGAGTGCTCGGCTGGGTCTCTACAGGGAAACTGCAGCCCACAGGCCCTGCTGCACCCCAGAAGTGTGGTGTGATGGTGTCATGACTGCAAACAGTGACCTTCCCTACTATCCTCAGTTTCCTTTAGAAGACAGGATTCTGAGAAGGGATTCAGCCTCTGCAGCCTACCAGAAGCCCTTGGCACTCAGGGCTTCTCATTCCCTTCACAGAGACTCAGGGATGCTCCCTCCTTCCCCAGGGGGCCTTCCTTCATGGCCAGGCATCCTCAGGATGCTCCCTCCTCACCCAGGGGACCTTCCTGCATGGCCCATCCACTCATCTCAGGATGCTCCCGGGCCTTCCTTCATGGCCTGTGCACGCGTCTCAGGATGCTCCCTCCTCTCCCAGCGGGCTTTCCTTCAGGGCCTGTCCACACTTCCTTCAGGGCCCATCCACGCATTTCCGTCTCGGATATTTCCTCCTCCCCCAGGAGCCCATTCCTCAGGGCCTGTTCAGTCATCAGCATCTGTCAAGGACCAGTCTGTCAAGGGCCTCTGTGCTGGTTCTGGTCACATGGCAGGGAGAAGGCTCCTGGGAATCCTCTGTCTGTGGGAATGTGGGCTGACCATTCAGCAACAGAAGAAACAGACACTGGCCTGCAAAGAGCAAAGTGTTAGAACCGGAAACAAGCTGACAGACAAGCAAAGTCAAAGTCGACCCAGCTGTCGGACCTCAATGCAGGGTGCTCAGTGGAAGCGCTGAGCTCACAACTGAGTCCTTCAGGAGTGAAGGCTGAGTTCTGCTGTAGCATCAGCAGCTTGTTCTCCAGGGGAGGAAGGGCAGATACCATCAGCTCTGTGCTCCTGGTTGCTTGGGTATAGACATGAAGCACTGGACTTTGCGCTGGAGTAGAGAAGTTGGAGCTGCCTTCTCATGCCCTGAGTATATCCCAGCTCTGTTCATATAACGAGTTAGGTTCACAGTTGTCTCTCTCACCCTCAGACCACCAACTCACCCTCCCTTTTAGCCTTAGAGCAGCAGTCCCCAACCTTTAGAGCCTCAGGGACAAGTTTCATAGAAGACAGTTTCTCCACTGATGGGGGTAGGATGTGCAGTCAAACCCATAAGGAGCTTGCAGCCTAGATCCTTTGCATGCCCAGTTCACAGTGGGGTTCATGCTTTTATGAAAATCTAATGCTGCTGCTGATCTGACAGGAGGCAGAGCTCAGGTGGTAATACAAGCGATGGGGAGTGGCTTTTCACTCACTTATCCACTGCTCTCCTCCTCCTGTGCTGCCAAGACTTGGGTACCCCTGCCTTAAGGGGACATGCTGCCATGCTGGTCTTTAGGTCTAACTCTCAGGGATCAAGTGGGATTTTCCTTTTCTGGGTCTCCTGAAACTTGATCTACTGGCCCTAGCTCCCTGATTCCACCTCGCACTTGTTCAGCAAGCATCCCTGCCTGGGTCTTTCCATCCTAGCTGTATTCTCTGACACCATTCGTCTGTTCTGATCTAGTCAGTTGCCAGCCCGACTCATGTCACGACAATCCCATTCGGGACAAGTTTCTTTTTTCTACCCCTGCCCTGGCCCATTCCAACTTCATTGTGTCTCTCCAACTGCCTTCTCCCCTCTGCAGCTTCTTCTTTTCCACCAGTTCTGTCGCCATTGAAGTACACCTAATTGATCCTAGAATTGTAAAGTGGAGAGACAGATGGACTGAATAAAGGACAAAAGTCTTGGAATCCATTTCCACCTAGTGCTGTCCCATTGTCCTCCCTTGTCAGCATTCATCTGATGACCCACATGTCACCCTCTCCTTAGTCAGCTCCAACCTGGTCTGTACTCACCATCCACAGGCGCTGTGGCCAGCATCATCACCGACCCTCATTTCAGTCCTTTTAGCCTTCATCCTGCTTGAGTGCTCATAGTGTTGACCTGGAACTTGCCCCCACAGACTCTGAACAACCCTCCCCGACTCCCCTCTCCCCATGTCTCTGGCAGGCTCTTCCCCTTCTGTAGGGGTTCCTCACAGCTCAGCCCCCGGTCTCTCTCTTTCCGTGCTGGACTCCCTTACAGGCTGCAAGGGCCCCAAGCACAGATGACTGGGCCTGGCCTCTTCTGGGCTCCAAGCCAGATCTGCCCACGTAGAGTCTCCACTTGCCTCCCCCAGGCCTGCAGACGCCATGTTTCTGGTACACAACTGGTCCTTTCCCCCAAACCCGCTTCCCTTTTAGCATTTCACAGTCTCAGATACTTTAATTCTGGTCTCCTTTGGTCTGGGTAGTATATTTACATGTAATTTCAGGAACTCATTTTTTAATGTGTTTAATGTTTCTGCTTATGGTATTATTGGTACTCAAATTATTTGTTAATTTAATAATTCAGGAAATATTTGAGTGCCTACTGTTGCCAGATATTGCACCCTAGAAATATGGTGGCAAACATCGCAGATCCCCTGCCCTCATGAGCCTGTGTTTTAGAGGTGCTTGTCAAATATTCATATAATTATTTAAGATAATTGCCTGCTAGCCTGGATTACACACAAGATAAAATTGATGTATTTCAGAAACATAAAGATATTTTATATGATGATTAACACTTGATAAAATTTGATACTTTTATTGATATATTCTTTTCTCAACCACAAAAATTGATAATTCAGGATATTCTGAGAATGAAAGAAGACATTTTTAATGCGCAGGCTAGGGTTGTTTTTGATAGTATAGTTTTACAGACATCTGTTGACTTCTTACTCTGAGTCAGACAATCTGCTAGGTATTAGATGTTTGATTCTAACATCGAAGGCTTTGAAGATAGTTGACGAGTGTGGGTAAGGTGAGATAGCTTTGTCAAAATTGTTTCTGTTCTTATTCATAAGCAAATAATGTCAAAAATGACAATAGCCATGTGTTATTAATTACTCTATGCTTAACTATGTTATGTACATTCTGTGTTTTTATAATTTAAGTGAACATATTGCAAATATTTCTGAAAGATTATTAATGTGACTCCCCAGGTAGGTGAATTAAACTAGAAGATTCAGTCAAGAATTGCAATGCCCAACACTTGAAGCAGGGTGTCTGTACTCAAAGGGAAAGGCTTGTGGCTTTTCAGTCAAGAAAGATAATGCTCTGACATTTAAAGCAGGGTATCTGTAATTAAAGGGAAAGATCTGGCTTTATGGCTGTTTATTCTTTCCAGAAATAGAAGAATTAGCCTTTGCTCAGTTCAGGTCATGCCATATGTTAATTTGAACACATATGTTTGAACACATAGGAGTCATGTTTGTATAATGGCAAGAATATGTGCATCAAAGTTGGGGTCCACGCTGGTTCTCCACTTTCCGGACATGTGACACTGAGCAAGGCACTTGCCATCAGCCCTCTGAGTCTTCATGTCTTCATCTGCAAAATAACATCTATCATATCTAATTTACACGGTTGTCATACAGACACATGAAGTAATGTTCATGAAAGTAAATTTTAAAGTTTAAAACACTATATAAATGTCAATTTCTACTTGTCAGAAGTACTGCTCAGATTTCAGATTCCTGTAAGCAAAATTGACATACATGATGATGGAGGATTTTAAATTATTCTTCCTTTATTTTTATTTCTTATTTGTAGGAAAGTTTTAAGTCCTATCCTTCTCTAACACATGCCTGGTTATGAATGCCAAGTGCAGGTTTCTGCTGTGATGATGAATATATCTCAAAGGCAGGCCTGTAGGAAGCATTTGTGCATTGAGAATCAGACAGCCCACCTCTCTAGGGCAGCTTTTCTGTTCGCCTCTGTCTCCTTTCCTAATTGATTTGTGGTGACATACATTCATGATTATTTTCATTTGCAAGTGCTCCTGAAAATCTGATAGGTCTCTGTTAATAAGTCCACCAGGCATTGGCCAAACTCATGACTCTGGGATGACCTTAATTGTTTTAAGGTAAACCTTGAGTTGGACAGTGGATAGTGGGAGACCTGGAAGGCAGGCAGGTGTTGCTCTGTTGCCCCAATATTTCTTCCACGATGTTCAGATGTTCACACGAGCTTCAGCCATATGTTCCTGGGGATCCCCTTCCAACGCACGATTTCAGAGCAGAACTTTGACCCCCTCCAAGGACCTGCTCTTCCTGCAAGTGTCTGCTTCAGGGATGCCTTTAGAAGTTACAACAGAAATTATTGGCTCTGATAAGCTTGACTCAATCTACTTTTTTTTTAAAAGGTAGATTCAGGGTCAATAACATCACAGAGAAAGCAGGGACAACTTTTCAGCCTAGATTATTTTCACAGAAAATTTCCAGTGTTACATATTCTATTGTTCAAATAATGTTGAATATATATTTTTTTCATTTACTTAGAAACTATATTTAGCAACTACAGTTTATTTTATCTATTTTCTAAGAAAGGAAAATGATGTAAAATTGTGCTGAGTGTTAGAGACTTTCACCCCATATGAAGAAATTAGCAAGACAGATCCTAGAATAATAAGATTGCGTAAATGTGATTAATAAGTGTTTATATTTTCCAAACTTCTCTTTAAATTTTTATACTATAAACTATAAAAATGCAAAATTATATCCTTGAATCCAGGCGCACACTACTCACATTCTCCGCCTTGAACATTTGTATTTTTTCTCACTTCATTTAGCAAATGCTGACTGGACATCTCTATGATCCAGGCACTGTTCTGTCTCAGTGCTGGCATCCAATCATGGGCAAAGTGGACAGCAGTTTCTTCTCCACACCAGGAGGAGACGATGGCAGGGAGGCAGCACACTGGACATGTGGTGTGCAAGGTGTTGAGGATGTACAGCAGGCAAGGGCATGGGAAGGGTTGGGAGAAGAGCTTGCCCTTAAATCGGGCGGTGAGGGAGGCCTCCCAGGATTTGGTGATGAGTGGAGGCATGCAGGAGGTGAAAGGAGAGCCAGGCAGCTGTCTCAGGAGAGACTTCCAGGTAGAGGGTCAGCCAGTGTGAGGGTCCTCAGATGGGGCATTGAGAATGGTGAAGGGGCCACTGTGGGTGCCTGGAACAGGTGAGGGTGAGCATGGCAGGAAGCAAGGACATGGGAATGCTCATGGAAGAAGGACTGTGCAGACCATGAGGGCACCAAAAGTCACTGTAGGGGCTGGTTTCTCCATGCAACATGGGGCGTCACTGGAGAGTTCAGAGTGGAGGAGTGACGTGGTCTGACTTTTTGGAAGGATCATTTGGGTTGCTGAGTGTGGCAGTGCAGTGGTGGGATGAGTCTGGGCACATGGAGTCCAGTAGGAGGCTGTGGGGATTGTCCTAGCAGGAGCTGGAGTTAGACTGCAGTGCAGCGAGGTGAGCTTGAGACATGGGCATGTGGAGTCCAGCTAGGAGGCTGTGGCAGGAGTCCCGGCAGGAACTAGAGTTAGCTTAGACTGCAGCACAGTGGAGTCAGCTGTGAGAAGTAGTCAGCGTTGGGGATACTTTGACATGGGAGCTCATGGAATTTTCTGACAGGCTGTACTTGGAGTGTGAGTGCATGTAAGGACTCTCAGGCAGCTCTGAGGCTTTTGGCCAAGCAGCTGGAAGGGTGAAGCTGCTGTTGGCTAACATGTGGTGGGCTGTACCAGGGACAGGACTAGGCAGGGAAGAAGTCCAACTAGACAGTTGCATTTGAGATGTCTGCTAGACACAAGCAGAGATGTTGCATGGACGGGGGTAGATGAATGGCACTTGGGAGTGGAGGCTGGGCTGGATAGATAAATGTGGAATTGGCCAGTATATGAGTGATATTTAAAATCATGAAGATGGATTAAAATACCGAATCCACATAGCTAGAGAAGAAGAAAGGGTGAATGTTGAACTCCGAGTCACTTCTGCATGAGAGGGTCAGGAGAGAAGGAGCCGGCCAAGGAGATGGAGAGAAGGGACAGGGACCTGGGAAGAGGATGGCTGTGGAGGTCAAGTGCGAAGTGCCTCAAGGATGAGCTGTTGTTAGGTCCAGTAAGCTGAGTGCTGAAGTCTGTGCACCGCTCCCCTTTAACCTTGGGAAGGAGTGTCTGGGCTAGTCTCGTGTCATCCACGTGTGTGGACAATGTGGTGTTGCTGTAAAAAGAGTGGTGAAGTTGTGTTGTAGGTATGGCAGAGGATGGAGCGGGGACAGGAGAGGCTTTTTGCTCTAAGGTGGGAGGAATGACAGATGTCACATGCGGGTTGGAGCAGTTCTGAAACAGGAGTGTGGGCCGAGGCAGTAATGACATAGGAGAGGCAGTAGGAGTCTGCTGGACACTGTCCTCAAGAGGGATGGTGGCAGGTCCACAAATGAGGGTGAAGTCCTCGGCCACCAGCATATGCCATTCCTCCTTGAAGCAGGAGGAGGGTGAGGTGTGGGCATGGCTGTAGGTGGGGGTTAAGGTGAGGGGGCTTACACAAAGTCTTCCGAGATTGCTTCTGCCTTCTCAGTGAGAGTGAGGAGGGGACAAATCCCCTGTAGGCTTCCAGAGAGGGGATGACATAAAATAATCAGCTAGCCAAGGGATGGAGTAGAGTGACTGGTGAGGGAGACAAGGCCGTGCTCTCAGCATTGAAGGCCCACTGGAGTTCATGGTCATGCATGTCACGTGAAATTGGCCAGCCTTGTGGTAAGCTCTTCTCCAGCCACATTTAGCTGCACAGGTGCAGGTAGAGGAGCTGGTGGGTTGAATTTAATCTTGTTTTAGTACCCTTACTTCATGTGTGTATACCCATAAACAATGTATACTGCTATTATCATGTTTTTAAAATGTGCATAAATGGCATATTGTTTGCCAATTTTTAATATGACTTATTCTTGAAATGTATCCAAGTTGATAAACTGGATCTGTTTCACTTATTTTAGCAGGTATGTGATATTACTTTACATGAATTATCCAGTTTGTTTATCTCTTCTCCTACTGAAGTATATTTAGATTGTTTCTGTGTTTTCTCTATTACAGTGTATCCACTTTTTCTGTTGTTAATGATTTGTTGGAATTCTTTAAATGTTCTAGAACTGCACAATTATGTATTTTGTAAATTTCTTTTTTTGGAAGGGGTCAGGGTCTCACTCTTGCCCAGGCTGGAGTGCAATGGCATGATCGTGACAATCACGGCTCCTGGCAGCTTTGACCTCCTGGGCTCAGGTGATCCTTCCACCTCAGCATCCTGAGTAGCTGGTACTGTAGACACACACCACCGTGCCAGGCTAATTTTAAAAATTTTTTGTAGAGATGAGGTCTTGCTATGTTGCCCAGTTAGCCTCGAACTCCTGGACTCAAACAATCTGCTTGCCTTAGCATCCCAAAGTGCTGGAATTACCACACCCAGCTATTTTGTAAATTTCTAAGACTTTTACTTGTCTTTAACTTTGTTTAAAGATTTTTTAAGCCATTTTAATATAATTAAATTTACTAATCTTTTAAAGTTTATATTCATTGACTTTTTAAAAAATTTTAATTGTGGTTAAAAAAAACTCAGCATAAAAATTATCATCCTATTTTGAGTATACAGTCAGTAGCTTTTATGATATTCATATTGTCATGCAACAGATCTCTAGAATTTCTGTGTCTAGAACTGAAACTCTGTACCTGTTGAACACAACGTCCCTCTTCCCCCTTCCTTAGGTCCCTGGCAACCAGCATTCTACTTTCTGTTCCTGTGAGTCTGACTGCTTGTGATACTTATGATATATGAGTGGAGTCATTTATCATAATGCCCTCCAGTTTAGTCCATGTTGAAGCATGTGGCAGGATTTTCTCCTTTCTCCTAAGACTGAATGGTATTCCGTGGTATTTATCTGCCGTATTTTGTTTATTCATTTATCTGTTGTTGGTGGACATTGGACTGCTGCCACCTCTTAGCCATTATGGCTAACGCTGCAGTAGTGGGTGTGCAGGTGTCTCTGCAGGAGCCTGCTTTCTGTTTTTGGATTTACAACCAGAAGTAGGATTGCTGGGTTGTATGATAATTCCATTTTTTATTTTTCGAGGAGCATTCGTTCTGTTTTCCAAAGCAGCTGCCCTGTTTTATGTTTCCACCAGCCATGCAGAAGTGTTCCACATTCTCCATATTCTTGCCAGTGCTTGCTGTTTTCTGGGTTTTTCTCATAGTGGCTGTCCTATTGAGTGTAAGGTGGTATCTCATTGTAATTCTGATTTGCATATCTCGAATGACCAGTGATGTTGATCATCTTTCCATTTGCTGTTAGTCAGTTGTGTATCCTCTTTGGAGAAATGTCTATTCAGGTCCTTTGCTCATTTTAAAATCAGGTTATTGGGGTTTTCTGTTTTTGCTTTCAGGAGTTCTTAATATCTTCTGGATACTCACCCCTTGTCGTATTATGACTTGCAGATGTTCTCTCCCATCTGTGGCTACCTCCTCTTTCTGTTTGTTTCATCTGAGTCTCAGAGGTTCCTAAGTTTGATGCCGTCCCATCTGTCTCTTTGCTTCTATCACCTGTGCTTTTGTTTCATATCCAAGACATCACTGCCAAGACCAGTGTCCTGAGACTTTTCCCTGTTTTCTTCTGGGAGTTCCATAGTTTGAGGTCTTAATAGGATATGAAATCAGGTGGAAATCTTATTTGACATTTTTTACATAGATAACCCAACTACCTTTTAAGTGTCCACTGGCTGGTCAGTTAGTCCTTTCTCTGCAGATTTAAAATGAGATTCTGTCACAGAACCAGTTCCTGTGCGTGCGAGTCTATTTCTGGGCTCTCCATTGAACTCCATCTGTCTGTTTACCTCTCCTTGCATCATAACCAAAATATCTGGACCCCATGACTTGAGAGCAAGTCCTGACTCTGGAAAGGTGAGGTCTTTTACTCTCCCCTGTCCTCTCTGCCTTCCCTTTCCCCGACCTCCTTCCCCCACTTCTTTCTTCTCTATTCTTGGCCTTTTGTTCCTCCACACAAATTGTGGAATTGAATATGTAAGTTAATTTGAAGAGAACTGTGTTCTTTGGATAGTAAATCTTCCGATCAATGACTTCGCATCTACAAATGCTCATGTCTTCCCATTTATGTAGTTGTTTTTCATGTCCTTAAAATATTTTATAATTTTCTCTGTTTTATACATATATTATTAGATTTATTTCTATTTATACTTTCAGTTACAATTATAAGTATTGTCTTTATAAAAAGTGGAGTATTTGTTTTTCTTATCAAAGCATGGGAATGTTTATTAATCTTGTACATAACAAATTGCTAAATTCATATTAGTTCTATAGATTTTATAGATTGTTTTTATGTAGACTATATTAAAAGAAAAAACTCGGAACCACTGTCTGTACATAATGATGGCTTTGTTTCTTTTGAATTCTCTTCCTTTTGGTTTGTGTGTGTTTGGGCTGGTTTTGTTTTGGCTTGGTTTGGTTTTATTGCTTTGTTACGTTTTATACATAAATATGTATATAGTATTTTGGGGTTTTTTTTACATGAAAGGAAATGTGTTCTAGTCATTTAGTATGGTATTTGTTCTAGGTTTTTAGTTGATAGATTATATTCTTAGTTTCTGAGAGTTTATAGATATAAGGAAATTCTTACGGTTTTTCTCTTCAACCACCTCATGGTGTAAATTATATTAATAGGTTTTTTTTTTTCTTTTTCAGTATTAGACCATCTTTCAGTTCTTTGATCAAACTTTATTTTCTAGGATATAAATTTTTTTTATACATTTCTGGGCTTTGTTTGCTAATATTTTTCTTAAGAATTTATTGTCCAAGTTGACATGTAATTTTTCTTGAAATCGTTGCATTTGTCAGGGCGGGTGTCAAGGATAAACTGACATGAAATAGACTTGGACTCATTGGTATAAGGTTGATCTTTTTCTAAAAGTCTGGGTGAGTGCACTGCTGGGGCTGCCAGGACCTATTTTCTCCTTTTTCCCTTTTAGGTGAGTGCAAGTAACTTTTCAAATACTGACTCAATTTTAAAAGATACTTTATAGGTATATCTGGCTTTCTCATTTCTTCTTGAGTCAGTTTTGTTAAGTTTAATTTTTCTAGAAAATGATATATTTTGTCTTTAATTCTTTTATATCAGTTTGTTCAGAATTCCCTTATTTTAAAAAATCTCTATTGTGCCGGGCTTGGTGGCTCAGCCTGTAATCCCGCGCCTTTGGGAGGCTGAGGTGAGTGGATTGCCTGAGCCCGCGGGTTCGAGACCCGTCTGGGCAACTTGGCGAGACCTCATCTTTACAATAAATCAAAAAAATCAGCCGGGAGTGGTAGCGCATGCCTGTAATTCCGGCTACTTGGAAGGCTGAGTCGGAAGGATTGCCGGAGCCCAGCAGGTCGAGGCTGCGGTGGCCGGGAGCGGCCACTGCACTCCAGTCTGGGCGACAGAGTGAGACTCCAACTCAAAAAAAAAAAAAAAAAAATTTCTATTGTAATTATGATAATGTTTCCCCTAAAATTACTATAATATTATGGGTTTGTAACTTTTCTTGATCCATTTGCCAGAAATTTGTCCATCTTATTACTCTTGTGTAAGAAATAACTTTGTCGGGCTTCTCAATTTTTTTCCTTTGATGACATTTCTTTATTACTTTATTCCTTTTACTTTCTATTTGTTTCTTTTATATTCTCTTTCAAAACTTTAATTTTTGAGGGGCATGGATTATTTCGATTTTTTAAATTTTATTTTGGTTGGAGTCTCACTCTGTTGCCCAGGCTGTAGTTCAGTGGCACCATCATGGCTCATTGTAGCTTCATCCTCCTAGGCTCAAGTGATCCTTCCACCTCAGCCTCCCAGAACTACAGGCATCTGCCACCATGCCCAGCTAATTTTTTTTTTTTTTTTTTTTTGTAGAAATGGGGCCTCCCTATGTTTCCCAGACTGGTCTTGAACTCCTGGCCTCAAGCAGTCCTCTTCCTTGGCCTCCCTAAAGTGCTGAGATTACAAATGTAAGCCACTGTGGCTGGCCAAGAAATGGGTTTTTAAGTCTTAAAATACATAGAATATTTTGGTTATCTTTTCACAAATGAGTACTGATTTTATTGTTTTGTGATTGAAGAATAAAATATGTACAGTTTCATTTCTGTATCATTTGAGATTTACTTTGTGACCTAGTACATGGTTAATTTTTATAAATGTGCCACTTAAGCCTGAAAAGATGTGTATTCTTTAATTGTTGTGTACAGGATTTTGTTTATTTTCGTTAACTTTATTGAAATCTTGAATATCTTCACTAACATTTTTCCTTGTTGATCTGTCAGTTATGAGAGGCATATATTAAAATACCCACAGTGTTCATGGATTGTCAATTTTTCTTTGAAGCTTTCTCTATTTTTGTTTTATATATTTTAAGACTCTTTAAAAATTATTATTTTCTTTGAGAAATGTTTCTTTTATTATTATATAATGACCCTATTTACTTTAAAAAAATTTTTTTGTGCAATTAAAGTCTCACTCTATTGTCCAGGCTGACGTACAATAGTGTGATCACAGCTTACTGCAGCTTCCACCTCCTAGGCTCAAGCAGTCCTCCCATTGCAGCCTCCTAGTTGCTGGGACCACAGGTGTTCACCACCATGTCTGGCTATTTTTTTTTTCTTGGTATGCGGGGGTCTCACTATGTTACCCAGGCTGGTCTTGAACTCCTGCACTCCCGCCTTGGCCTCTCAAAAGTGCTGGGATTACAGGTGTGAGTTGCTGTGCCCGGCCCCTATTTTCTTTTAATAATCCTCTTTGCCTTAACATTTATTTCTTCTGCTATTAATAAAGATACTGTAGCTTTCCATTGGTTGATGCTGACTGCTATATCCGTTTCCATCTCTTTACTTTCCATCTTTCTTTATCATCAAGTTTTAAGTGTGCCTTTTATAAATAATATATAGCTGGATTTTTTTTTATACAGAGGGTTTCTACCTTTTCACTGGTAAATTAAATATGTGTACAATTGATACCAATAAGTTTTTGTTTTGTTTTTTTGCCCCTCTCTTGCTTTGTGTTTCTCTTTATCATACTTTCTCTTTGCTTTTTTCTTTCCTCTTTTCCTGTCTTCTATTTAAATGATTAAGACCTTTTTATTTCGTTTCTCCCTAATGGGCTAGATGTTGTGTATATTCTATTTCTATTATTTTAGTGGTTATTACCTTGACATTTTTAACTTGTATACTGACTGAACAGAATCTAAAATTATTATCTCTCAGATTGTCATAATTACTATGAGAACATTAAAATGCTCTAAGTTCAATTAGTTATCTCAATTTATGTATTATTGTTGCTGTGCATTTTCATCCTGCCTCATGTTATAGTTCCTAAAATTTATGATTGTACAATTATTATTTTCATTTTGTAAACTCAGTGCTTGTTTAGATTTACTTAGATATTTACTTGTTTTCTCTGCTCACTCCTTCTTGCATCTCTGTTTTTCCTTCTGAGTTCAGTTTATTTCTGAAATATATCTTTTAGATTTATTCAGCAAGTATCAATGATCAGTAAATTCTGCCTTCATCTTAAAATGCTTTTATTATGCTTGGCATATCTAGTGATAATGGAGCTGGTTATAGATATGTCTAGAAATGGACCTGTGATTTTTTTTTATAATCAATATTTTTTATTATGATATTGTGGGGCACACTTAAGGGTTAGGTATACAAATATGCTTCGTTCAGGCACCCTTGTTGATAAGAGGTGTCTCCCCATGCCCAGACAGATATTTACTACCATTAATCCCATCTCCCTTCCCTTCCCCGCCCAGTTTCCAACCACTGTCAGTCATTTTCTTATAGTATTACGTTGGATGTTCAAGGTCCACTATATGAGTGAGAACATGTGATTCTCAGATCTTTGTTTCTGTGAGAGGTCATTCAGTGTTATAGACTGTAGTTCCATCCAGCTTGCTGCGAAATTCATGATTTTGTTCTTTTTTATGGCTGCGTAGTATTCCATCATGTATATGTACCACATTTTTTAAATCCAGCCCTCTTTTGATGGACAGCATGGTTTCTTCCAGGTACTTGCTATTGTGAACAATGCTGCAATAAACATACGTGTGCAGGTATCTTTGTGATAGAGTGATTTGAGTTCTTCAGGGTATATTCCCAGTAGGGGGATTGCAGGGTCATATGGGAGGTCAATGTTTAGAGCTTTTAGGAATCGCCATACTGTTATCCACAGAGGTTGCACTAGTTTGCCTTCCCACCAACAGTGTAGAAGTGTTCCCTTTTCACCACACCCTCTCCAGCAACTGCTATTTTTTGAGTTATTGATAATTGCCATTCTGACTGGAGTTAGGTGGTATCTTAATGTGGTTTTGATTTGCATCTCCTTGATGATTAGTGAGGTTGAACATTTCTTCATGTGTCTGTTGGCTGCTCAGTTGTCTTCCTTTGAGAAGTGTCTGTTCATATCTTTTGCCCATTTTATAATGGGGTTGTTTGTTTTTTTCTTTTCAGCACGGTTTAGTTCCTTGCAGATCCAAGATGTTAAGCCTTTGTCAGACCTGGAGTTGGCAAATACTTTTTCCCAGTCTGTGGGCTGTCTCCCTGCTCTCTTGATGGTTTCTTTGGCTTTGCAGAAGCTTGTCAGTTTAATGAGGTCTCACTTGTCTATCTTATCTCTTATGGCCTATGGGTTTCGGCTTTTGTTCAGGAATTGATGCCAGATCCAATTTCCATGAGGGTATGTCCTTCATTTTCTGAGGTTCTTATGGTTTGAGGTCTTGCATTTAGGTCTCTGATCCATTTAGAGTTAATTTTTGTGTGTGGAGATAGATAGGGGTCTTGTTTCAATCTTCTGCATGTGGTCAGCCAGTTTTCCTAGCACTATTTACTGAATAGGTTCTCCTCTCCCCAGTGGTAGGTGGTGGAGGCTTTGTCGAAGATGAGTTGTTTGAGAAATGAAGGTTTTGCTTCTGGAATCTCAGTTCTACTCCATTGGTCTATATGCCTATTCCTATACCAATACCAAGCTATTTTGATGATTGTAGCTTTATTAGTAAAGTTTGAAGTCTGGTAATGTGATACTACCTGCTTTTTTTTTTTTGCTGAGGATTGTTCTGGCCATTCTTGGTCGTTTGTGTTTCCATATGATTTCCTAGGTTGTTTTTTCTAGGTCTGAGAAGAATGTTGCTGGTAATTTGATGGGTATTGCATTAAATCTGTAGATTGCCTTAGGTAATATGGACATCTTCACAATGTTGATTCTTCCAATCCATGAGCATGGGATATTTTCCACTTTTTTGTGTCATCTTTGATTTCTTTGAGCAGTGTTTTGTAGTTTTCATTGTAAAGGTCTTTCACGTTTCTGGTTAGGAAGGTGCCAAGGTATTTCCTTTTTTTTTTTTTTTTTGTGGCTATTGTGAATGGAATTGTGCTTTTTATTTGGGTTTCTGTTTGTTTATTATTGGTGTAAAGAAATGTGATTGTCAAGCCGGGCTCGATGGCTCAGCCTGTAATCCCGCACCTTGGGAGGCTGAGGTGAGTCGATTGCCTGAGCCCGCGGGTTCAAGACCTACCTGGGCAACTTGGCGGGACCTCATCTCTTCAATAAATCAAAAAATCAGCTGGGCATGGTAGTGCATGCCTGTAATTCCGGCTACTCGAAGGGCTGAGGCAGCAGGATCACTGGAGCCCAGTAGGTCGAGGCTGTGGTGCCCGGGAGCGGCCACTGTACTCCAGTCTGGGTGACAGAGCAAGACTACAACTCAAAAAAACAAAAAGAAAAGAAATGGGATTGTCTTTTGCACATTTATTTTATATCCTGAGACTTTGCCAAAGTCCTTTATCAATGTAAGGAGGTTTTTGATAGTTCTCTTGGGTTTTCAAGATACATGATCATGTCATCTGCAAAGAGAGATAGTTTGACTTCTTCTTTTCCTATTTGAATACCTCTGATTGTCTTCTCTTCTCTGATTGCTTTAGCCAGGACTTCCAATACTATATTGAACAGGAGTGGTGAGAGTGGGCATCCTTGTCTTGTTCCAGTTTTCAGGGAAAATGGTTCCAGTTTTTGTCCATTTAGGAGTATGCTGGTTGTGGGTTTCTTGTGGATGGCTTTTACTATTTTGAGGTATGTTCCCTGTATGCCTAGATGTTCGAGGGTTTTTATCAAGAAGGGGTGCCGGATTTTATCAAAAGTTTTTTCTGCATCTAATGATATAATTATGTGGTTTTTGTTTTGACATCTGTTGATGTATTTAATTACATTTATAGTTTTATGAATGTTGAACCAGCCTTGCATCCCAGGGATGAAACTTACTTGGTCATGATGGATGATTTTTGAGATGTGTTGTTGAATCCGGTTCACTAGGATCTTGCTGAGAATTTTAGCATCTATGTTCATCTAAGATATTGGCCTGTAGTTCTCTTTCTTTGTTGGCTCTTTTCCTGGCTTGGATATCAATGTGATGTTAGCTTCGTAAAATGATTTAGGGAGAGTTCCATTTTTCTCAATTGCCTGGAATACCTTCAGTAGGATTGGTATCAGCTCCTCTTTAAATGTCTTGTAGAATTCTGTTGGAAAGCCATCTGATCCAGGGCTTTTTTTTGTAGGTAGTTTTCTTATTATGTAGTCGATTTCCTTGATTGTTATTGGTCTATTTAGGGTCTCAATTTCTTCTTGTTTCAACCTAGGCAGGTTGTGTGATGACAGAAAGTCCTCCATTTCCTTAAGGTTTTCAAGTTTGTGTCCATACAAGTGTATATAGTAGTCTCTAATGAGCTTTCATATTTCTTCAGGATCAGATGTGACTTCATCTTTTGTGTTTCTGATTGTGTTTATTTGGGCTTTTTCTCTCTTTTTCTTGGTCAGTCTAGCTAGGGGACCATTGATCTTGTTTATCCTTTCGAAGAACCAGCTTCTTGTTTCATTGATTTTTTTTTTTGTATTATCCTTTTGTCTTCTATGCCCTGGATTTGGGCTTTTATTTTGGTGATCTGGATTCTTCTGCTGAAATTAGGATTTTTGTGGTCTTGCTTTTCCAGCTTCCTTAGGTGGCTTGTTAGGCTGTTAATTTGTGATCCTTGCATTTTCTTCATGTGCGTTTGTAGGGATATAAATTCCCCTCTTACTACCAATTTCATGATGTCCCAGAGATTTTGGTAAGATGTTTCATCATTTTAATTTATTTCCAGGTATCTTTTAATCTCTGTTTTGATTTCTTCATTGACCCAGGAGTTGTTTAGCATCATGCTGTTTAGTGTCCCTGTCTTTGTGGGTTTGGGGGGGACCTTCTTGGTGTTAATGTTTCTTTTTATTCCACTGTGGTTCGAGAAGGTGCATGGTAAAGCTTCAATCCTTTTAAATCTGCTTATGCTTGTTTTATGGCCAAGTATGTGATCGATCTTAGAGTACGTTCCATGCAGTGATGAGTAGAATGTGTATTCTGTGGTCTTTGGATGGAGGGTTCTGTAGATATCAATTAAGTCCATTTGATCAAGAGTCACATTGAGGTTTCGGATCT
>NW_007249245.1:47643-55611 GCF_000164805.1 Carlito syrichta
AAAGGTTTTCAAGTTTGTTTCCATACAAGTGTACATAGTAGTCTCTAATGATCTTTTGTATTTCTCAGGATCAGATGTGACTTCATCTTTTGTGTTTCTGATTGTGTTTATTTGGGCTTTTCCTCTCTTTTTCTTGGTCAGTCTAGCTAGGGGACCATCAATCTTGTTTATCCTTTCAAAGAACCAGCTTTTTGTTTCATTGATTTTTTTGTATTATCTTTTTGTCTTCTATGTCCAGGATTTGGGTTTTTATTTTGGTGATTTGGATTCTTCTGCTGAAATTAGGGTTTTTGTGGTCTTGCTTTTCCAGCTTTCTTAGGTGGCTTCTTAGGCTTTTAATTTGTGATCCTTCCATTTTCTTCATGTGCGTTTGTAGGGATATAAATTCCCCTCTTACTATAGCTTTCATGGTATCCCAGAGATTTTGGTAAGATGTGTCTTCATTTGCATTTGTTTCCAGGTATCTTTTAATCTCTCTAAACGATCATTTAACAATGATTTCTTTTTGAAATATTTTTACTTCAGTACTAGTAAGTGGGGCATTGACAAAGCCAATTTCTCCCTGCCCCAAAGGACCCTCTCTTAGCAGTAACAATTTTGAATCTTCATCTGGACCTCTGGGGGGAAAAGGGAACTTTTAATTTAATATCCTTTTTGCATTGTCCCAATTCTCTTTTAAAATTAGGATACAGGAGTTTACAGCTTGGGGATCTCAATTCTTAAGTTTCTAATAGATTTGCATTTCCTGTTGACCCCCCTCCAGATTCCCAGTCTTCTTGGGGTTACAAAGGGGGAGATACAGGAGACTGGAACCCAAGGTTTCTTTTTCTCCTCTAGAGGCCCAGATGTTTTCCCTTCCTCATTTCCCATTTGAAGGGGAAACATAGGAAGTGTTCCAGAAGGCAACAAAGAGCATAGTCCCTTTCCTCAGATGAAACAGAGGACTTATTGTTTATATAGATTACTAAAGTCTGACAAAACCAGTCCTCATTGGAGCCAAATTTTGGCCAAAACACTGAGGGCTGGAAAATTGGTTCCTTAGTTCATATAAGGCAACAAAATTCAATCATTTTCTTCTTTCTCTTTCCTTTAGTTTTGAAACCATTTTTCCAATTCTTTAATATTTGCCCCAATGAACTATCTTGGGGGAATTTCAAGGGGGTCCTCTTGACCTCCCTTTTTAGGCTTAGACTACTTCTCATTTACCAGGTGAGCTATGTAGTCTGAGTTCCTCCTAAAGTGCTCACCGCCCCCCCCTTACTGGAGGTTTCTTGCAAGCATTAGGACTCATTTCATATCTTTAGGTATGTCTGTCACACACATTCAACTTCCAATAATTTCCCTGACCCCCAAGGCAGTACTTATAGTCCAATTTTCCTACTTTGGCTTGTGCACGAGGTTACCAGGTCGCTGTGGGTGGTGCCTGCCTGTTTAGCATCTTCTCCTCTGAGTCTCAGATAATGGTCTCAGGCTTGTCTGCAGAGCAGCAGGAACCAGGATTGCCCAGCCTGAGTGAGCCACCTAAAACTGGGTGGGACATGTCTCTCCCTCTGACAGGGGTCTGGTCTCACAGTCCCAGGTCTCCTGGACGAGCCCCCATGGCTGTGGGAGATGGAATTGTCCCTCCTCAGTTTCATTGTCAAAGCATGACATGGAGTCTTAGATAGGGGAATGAAGCAGCTCTTTATTCTTTCAAGAATGGGTGCCTCTTGGGTAAGCAGGCACACTGAGGCAGTCACAGCTAGCACATTTATCCTCTAAAGCGCAAATTCCTTTCCTCGTTCCCCATTGGCTGAATATTCAGAGGTCACATCACTTTCCCGGACATCACCTAAGCAACAATTTTGTATAAATAAGGTAAAACACAAGCAGTCTTTTACCTTACACTTTTACACAAATAAGGTAAAATACGTGTTTCTGAATTCTGATTGGGTCTCAGTACTCACCGAAGGAAGCCTGCCAAAAGAGGAAGCCCACTGAGAAAGGAGGAAAAACCAGGAAGTGAAGTAACAAGTCACCGTTTTCAAAATGCATTACCATTTTGTTTCTTACATACCCAAACTGGGCAAAGACCCAACAAGGAAAGAGAACCAATATCCCTGATGAGCATAGATGCAAAAATCCTCAACAAGATTCTAGCAAGTTGGATCCAACAACACATCTCAAGAATTATCCACCATAACCAAGTATGCTTCAACCCCAGGCTGCAGGGTTGATTCAACATCTGCAAGACCATGAATGTAGTTAAATACATCAACAGATATAAAAACAAGAACCACATGATTATATTGTTAGACACAGGAAAAGCTTTTGACAAAATCCAGCATACCTTTTTGATAAAAACCCGTGAACACCTAGGCATAGAAGTAATTCTATTTTCAGCTCTTTGAGAAATCTCCAAACTGCTTTCCACAGGGCCTGAATTAGCTTGCATTCCTAGTAACAGTGTATAAGTGCTCCCTTTTCTCCACAACCTCGGAAAAATCAATTTTTATTTTTTTGACTTTTTAATGATAGTCATTCTGACTGGTGTAAGATGGTATCTCATTGTGGTTTTGATTTGTAATTCTTTGATAATTAGTGATGTTGAGCATTTTTTCATGTGTTTGTTGGCTGCGTGTATGTCTTCTTTTGAGAAGTGTCTTTTCATGTTCTTTGCCTACTTTTTAATGGAATTACTTGGGGTTTTTTGTTGATTTGTTTACGTTTTTTATAGATTCTGGATATTAGTCCCTTATAAGGTGCATAGTTTGCAAATATTTTTCCCATTCTGTGAGGAATTGATTATTTTGTTGATGTTCTCTGGTCTCTTTTCCTGTGCAGGAGCTCTTTAATTTAATTAGGCCCCAATTGTCAATTTTTTGTTTTGCTGCTTTTGAGGACTTAGTCATAAATTATTTTCCTAGATTAATGTCCAGAAGGGTATTTCCTAAATATTCTTCTAGGATTTTTATAGTTTCAGGTCTTACATTTACATCTTTAATCCATCTTGAGGTAACTTTTGAGAGGTAGTGGCCCAAAATTCTTAGTCAGTTTTCCTAGCACCATTTATTGAATAGTGTGTCTCTATTTTTTATTGTTCTGCATTGTTGATTTTTTGACTTTGTCAAAGATAAGTTGGTTGAAGGTGAGTGGCTTTATTTCTGGGATCTCTATTCTGTTCTATTGATCTATATTTCTATTTTTGTACCTGTGCCATGCTGTTTTGGTTACTGTAGTCTTTCAGTAAAGTTTTAAGTCGATAATAATGATGCTTCTGGCTTTATTCATTTTGCTTAGGATTGCTTTGGCTATTCAGGCTTTTTCTTTTTTCTTTTCTTTTTTTTTTTTTATTCCAAATGAATTTTAAAATTTTTTTTCTAATTCTGTGAAAAAGGACACTGGTAATCGGATAGGGATTTATTGAATCTGAAGATTACTGTGGACATTATAGACATTTTAATGATATTAATTGTTCTAATTCATGAGCATGGAATGTTTTTCCATTTGTTTGTGCCATCTTTGATTTCTGTCAGCAGTGTTTTGTAGTTTGCTTTGTGGAGATTTTACCTTCTTTGTCAGATGCATTCGCAGGTATTGTGTGTGTGTGTGTGTGTGTGTGTGTGTGTGTGTGTGTGTGTGTATTGTAAATAGAATTGCATTCTTGATTTAGTTCATAACTTGAACATTGTTGATGTATAGGAATGCTACTGATTTTTAAACATTTACTTTGTATCCTGAAACTTCACTAAAGTTGCTTATCAAGTCTAAGAGTCTTTAGGAAGACTCTTTAGGGATTTTTAGGTTTAGAATCACACTCTCTGTGAAGATAGCTAATTTGACTTCCTCTTTTCCTGTTTGAATGCCTTTTATTTCTTTCTCTTTTCTGATTGTTCTGGCTAGGACTTCTACTCTGTTAAATTGGGATGACAAGAGTGGACATTCTTGTCTTCTTCCAGTTCTTATGGGGAATGATTCCAGCTTTTGCCTATTCAGTATGATGTGGGTGTGAGTGTGTCATAGATGGCTCTTTTTATTTTGAGGTATGTTCCTTCAATTCCTAGATGATTGATGGTTTTTTATCATGAAGTGATGTTGGATTTTATTAAATGCTTTTTCTGCTTCTTTTGAGATGATATTATAGTTTTTGTTTTTCATTCTGTTTGGTGATGGACCACGTTTATTAATTTGATATGTTGGACCTTGTATCCCAAGAATAAAGCCTACTTGATCATGTGGATGGTCTCTTTGATGTTCTGCTGGATGCATTTTGCTAGTATTTTGTGGAGATTTTTGCATATATGTTCATCAGGGATTTTGGTATTTAGTTTTCTTTTTTTGTTGTATCTTTGCTAGATTTTGTTATCAGGATTATACTGGTTTCACAGAATGAGAGAAGAATCACTCCTCTTGTTTTTTTTTGAAATCGTTTCAGTAGGATTGGTTCCAGTTTTTCTTTTTATGTCTGGTTGAATTCAGTTGTGAATCTGTCTGGCCCAGAACTTTTTTTGTTTGGAAGATTTTTTTATTACTAATTCAATTTCATGACTCATTATTGGTCTGTTCAAGGTTTTGGTTTATACCTTCTTCAGTCCTGGGAGATTGTATGTTTTCAAAAATATATTCATTTCCTCAATATTCTAGTTTAATGCTCACGGAGATGTTCATAGTAGTCTTTGATAATCTTTTGTATTTCTGTGGAATTGGTTCTAATGTCTCCTTTGTCATTTCAGATTGTGTGTATTTGAATCATTTCTTCTTTTTTTCTTTTTTCTTTATTAATCTGGTCAGAGGTCTATTAATCTTGTTGATCCTTTTGAATAGCCAACTTTTCATTTCATTGATACTTTTTATGATTTTGTTGGTCTTAGTTTTATTTGGTTCTAATCAGATTTTGGTTATTTATTTTCTTCTGCTAGCTTTGGGTTTAGTTTGTTGTTGTTTTCTATTTCCTTTGGGTGTAACATTAGATTGTTTGAGATCTTTCTAACTTATTGATGTGGGTGTTTAGTGAGGTAAGTGTTCCTCTTAACACTGCTTTTACAGTGTTCCTGAAGTTTTGGTATGTGTGTTCCTATTTTCATTTGTTTCAAAGAATTTTTTAAAATCTCTATCTAGATGTTGTTATATACCCAAAAGTCATTCAGGAGTAAGTTGTTTAGTTTCCATGTATTTGTGTGGTTTTGAGAGTTCCTTTTCATAATTATTTCTATTTTTATTCCATTTTGTTCCAAGAAGATGCTTGATATAATTTTAATTTTTTAAAATTTATTGATGCTTTCTTTATGACTGAGCATGTGGTCAACCTTAGTATATTCCATTTGCAGATGAGAAGATTGTGTATTCTGTGTATATTGGCCTTACCTAACTTTGGTATCAGGGTGTTACTGGTTTTGTAGAATTATTTAGGAAAGAGTCCTTTCTCCTGGATTTTTTGGAATAATCTCAGTAAGATTGGTACCAGTTCTTTCTTGTGTGCCTGGTAAAATTTGACTGTGAATTCATATTGTCCTGGGCTTTCCTTGTTGGAAGACTTTTTTTTTATTACTCATTGAATATCATTGCTCATCACTGGTCTGTTCAGGATTTCTGTTTCTTCCTAGTTCAGTCTTAAGAGGTTTTATGTTTTCAGGAATGTATTCATTTTCTCTAGATTTTCTTGTCATCATAGAGGTCTTTATAGTAGTCTCTGATGATCTTTTGTATTTCTGAGGTATCAATTATTATATCACTTTTATCTTTTCTAATTGTACTTTTTTGAGTCTTCTTTATTTTTCTCTTGGCTCACCAAGCTAGTGGTCAATTTTGTTTATCCTTTCAAAGAAACAACTTTTTTTTGAGTCAGCATCTCTGTCAGTCATGCTGGAGTGCAGTGGCGTGGTCGTGGCTCACCATAGCCTCAGCCTCCTGGGCTCAGACAATCCTTCCACCTCAGCCTCCCAAGTATCTGGGACTACAGGCACATGCCATCACACCTGAATAATTTTCTAAACATTTTTTGTAAATATGAGGTCTTTCTATGATGTCCGGATTGGTCTTGAATTCCTGAGCTCAAGCGTTCCTACCACCTCCACCTCCCAAAATACTAGAACAACAAGCATGAGCCACCACACCTGGCCAAAGAAACAACTTTTTGATTCATTGATCCATTGTGTGTGTGTGTGCGTGTGTGCGTGTGTGTGTGTGTGTGTGTGTGTGTGTGTTTTCTCAATCTCATTTAGTTCTGCTCTGATCTTTGTTGTTTCTTTTCCGCTGCTAATTTTGGGTTTAGATTGTTCTTCCTTTTTTAGTTCCTCACATGGAAATGTTGTTGATTTCAGATCTTTCTATATTTTTTAATGTAGGCTTTTAATGTTGTAAACTTTCCTGTTAACACTGATTTTGCTGTATTACAGAGGCTTTGGTATGTTGTTTCTCGTTTTGTTTGTTTCAAAAGAATTTTTATTTTTGCCTTAATTTCATTGTTTACCCAAGAGTCATTCAGGAATACATTGTTTAGTTTCCATGTAGTTGTGCAGTTTTGAAAGTTCCTCTTAGTATTCTTTTCTAGTTTTATTCCACTGTGGTCCAAGAAGTTACTTGCTATAATTTTGATTTTTTTCCACAGTGCTTATATTTTTAATTCAAGAATGAATTTGATTTAATTTAATTAAACATACTTTATGACCAAGCATTTGGTGGATTTTGGAGAAAATCCTATGTGTAGATGAGAAGAATGTATATTTTGCAGTTGTTAAATAGAGTGTTCTGTAGATGTCTATTAGGTGCATTTGCACAATAGACCAGGTTAAGTCCAGAGTTTTGGTTCATTTTCTGCCTCAGTAATATGTCCTGTGATGTCAGTGTGATATTAAAGTTGAGTGCTCCAGTGTTTGGCGCATATATTTTTAGGACAATTAAATCTGCTTGTTGTATTGAACTCTGTATCATTATATAATGCCCTGCTTTGTCTTTTTTTCACTCTTGTTGGTTTAAAGTCTGTTTTATATGATATAAGGATGGCTGCTCTTGTTAACTTTTGTTTTTCATTTGCACTGATATATCTTTTTCCACCTGTTTACTTTGAGTCGGTAGCTGCCTTTAGCCAGTAGGTGGTCCTCTTGTAGGCAGTAGTTGATTGTGTCTTGTTTTTTAACCCAATTTTTCACTCTGTATCTTTTAAGTGGAGCTTTTGGGCCATTGACATTTAAGGTTAATATTAATATGTGAGGTTTTGTTCCTGTCGTAATGTTGTTAGCTAGCTGCCTTAGGGATTTAATTGTATAATTGCTCTATGGAATCATTGAACTTTGTTCTTATGTGACCTTTTATGATGATGAGTGTCATCATTTCATTTCCATGTTTAGGACTTGATCACTTCTTGTAGGGCTAATCTAGTGACAACAAATTCTTTTAGTATTTTTGTGGCAAAGACTTAATTTCTCCTTCATTTATGAATGTTAATTTAGTGGATATAAAATTTTTGGTTCATGGGGGGCCAGCCCCTGCAGAGATTTAAGGGGTCCCTTGGGAGGTGTAGGGGCATCAGTGATTATTCTGGAGAGATAAAGAGAAAGAAAGAAAAAGGGGGGAGAGAGAAGGAGACTGGACTCTGTCTAGAGCAGAAGCCAATTCTGTAGGATAGATATTAAAAGAAAGAAAGAAAGAGACTGGACTCTGTCTAGTGCAGAAGCCGATTCTGTAGGAGGGATAGATATTACAAGAAAGAGAGTTGGAGGGATAGATATTAAAAGAAAGAAAGAAAATGGACAACTGTTCAATGAATTGAGCAGAAGTCATTTATTGTAAGTTACAGCGGATATTAATCCCCAAATTTTACAGACAGTCTCACAAGTCTTTCACGTGAACACAAAGCCAGGTGGGTGAGGGGCGTCCCCCACCCACCAGGTGTTTTCTCAGGCATGAGGAAGAACAATCCCAATTAAATCACAAGACATTTACATGAACACAAAGCCAGGTGGGTGAGGGGCATCCCCCACCCACCAGGTG
>NW_007249245.1:55717-83660 GCF_000164805.1 Carlito syrichta
CCTTTCTATTTTATGCTAATTCTACCTACACTATAGAAACTCTTAATTATAGCCCAACCCAGCTCCTAAAGAATATGGCCCAGTCAAAAGATCACGCTGGGCCATTTCTAGAAACAATTGATTACAATCTCTTAACAAAATGGCTGTTCTAAAATCCTATATATATATCTTAATTTCTATAAAAGTTTCTAATTCTTAATCCTAATATATATAAAGCTGATCATCAGCAATAAAGCTTCTAAAAATAAAACCCAAATATGAACTGTAAGTTGTATTAAAGCCAAAACCACAAATGTAGAAAATGGAAACAACGAAATTTCTAAAGTTAGCTGTATTCTTATTAAACCTCAAAATATCATGTTTGATCATGCTTGAACTAACATAATTCACTGACGTAGCATAACCTATTCTACAATACTTTCTATGAATAAAATAAATTCAATTTCTATAATAAGTAGAAAAAACCCTATACTAACTGTAGCTAAAAACCAGTTTAAAAGAAAGCAGCCTAGTCCAAAGTATGCACCGGGCCCTTAAGAATGTGGCCCAGCCCAAAGTTCATGCTGGACCTTTAGGAATGTGGCCCAGCCCAAAGTTCGTGCTGGG
Source organism: Carlito syrichta (assembly GCF_000164805.1). Classification (NCBI taxonomy): domain Eukaryota; kingdom Metazoa; phylum Chordata; class Mammalia; order Primates; family Tarsiidae; genus Carlito; species Carlito syrichta. The sequence continues at coordinate 56,324 of NW_007249245.1, forward strand.
CCATTTCTAGTAACTCTAAATAATTATCTATATTATTAAGGTTGAAACAGCACTTTATATGTATATACTAATTCTACAAATATGCTTTTAAACCTTAAAAATATTAAAGGCTCCCAAATGTGACCCAAGTTTGAATGATGTTAAGTTTAATGCCAAAACTGCAGTCTGTGAGAAACGGGAACAATGGACTCCTAAGGTAAGCCATGCCTGTCGTACTCTCAGAACTTCATGCTTAGATCATCAAAGTCCCTGCTAGTGGGACATGCCAAACAGCAAAGAAGGGAAGAGGGAATGGGCCATCAGCTCCTGAACTCATCCTAGTGGTCTCAGGGTCCGCAGCCCACCTGGATCCCTAACGCTCAGGCGGGCCTCCATAGCCAGCTCCCAACATTGGCTGACTTTTTTTCTTCAAAGAAGTTAAAACATGTGCCCAATCTCTTCTGGCTTGTAGGGTTTCTGCTGAGAATTCTGCTGTTAATCTTATGAGATTTGCTTTGTAAGTGTCTCTCTTTTCATATCCTGAATTATTTTACTGATTTCTTTGTCTTTGTTTTCAACTTTCTCTTGGATCTCATTGAGCTTCTCTAAAATCAATAATTTTAATTTTTTATCTGGTATTTCAAAGATTCCATTTTGGTTAGAATTCATTGCTGGAGAGTTACTGCTCCCCTTTGGGGTTGTTGTAAACTGTTTTTTTTTTTTTTTAATATTCTTTCAGAGTTTTTTTTTAAATTATTTCTCATCTAGATAAATTATTTCTCTTTCTTATTTTTTGAATTTGCTTTCTCTTGGATAGGATTTCCCCCACACACACACTTGAGGACTTGTCTATAATGGATGTTACGTAGGTCCTTTGGCTTTTGTTATGAGTGCTTCTGGGGGTATTGCACCTCTATACATTTTTAAAATGTTGGCTTTCCCAAATGCTGTTGTAGTAGGGTTTGCTAAAGGTGTGGGGCAGCTCACTGGCTTCTGTGGACTTTGGGTGGCAGAGGTCTTGGGAAGCTTATCTTGTTCCTTAGTGCTGTGCATTTGTGTCAGATTTCTTATTGTGTTGTCAGTAGGTGGCACTTATGGGTAAGAACCAACTACTGCCAATGTAGATGGGTATTTACTTGATCCTTGTGTACTGGGAGAAGCTCTCTGTTGTCTCAGGCAATGAGCTGATCTGTGAAGTGCACAGTGATCCGAGTTCTATGCTCAGGCCCACAGATGATGGGGGCCAAAACTAGGGGAGCTGAACCTGGTCTGTGCAGGCTCACCTCCAGGTCCACCAGTGGTAGGCATGAGCACTAGCTCTGATGAGGGGCCTAGTGTGCAGCCATCAAGTGTCCAGAGATGTGCCTAGCCATGGAGTTGTGGAACATCTCCTGGAGATATGTCTGAATGTTGAGCAAAGAGAGTGCCACTGCCCTAAGAACTCTATTCTTGGAGGGAAGGGTGGCTCAGCCTCCTAATTCAGGTGAGTAAGTGTGCTAAATGCCTAGGAATAGACTTTGAAAAGGAGCAGATAAACCACTGCTGCAATGCAATATTTTCCAGGGATGAGGGAGGTGGCTCTGGCTCCTACTCCAGGGGAGCAGGTGTGTCTCTGGCTGAGTGATATGCCTGAGGAAGGAGCAGAGAAGCTGCCCACCACAACAGAACCTTTGTACAGGAAGGGAAAGGCAATTCAAACTCCTGATCCATGGGCATGAGTGTGCCAAATGCCTGAAATTACATTTGGATGTGGGACAGAGGGAGTACTTCTGCACCAAGTTCTTCACATGGGAAGGTGATGGTGGTTCAAGCTTGTATTCCAGGGGGGGCAGATGCACCAGAAAGCTTGGAGATATGTCTAGGTGTGGAGCACAGAGTGTGCTATTGCACCAAAATCTGAGCTTGGGAAGGGAGGGGCAGCTCAGGTGCCTAATCCAGGTAAGTGGGTGCACCTACTGTTAGAAAGTATGCTCCAGGGGGGAGTGAAATACCCATTGCTACATTAGTCTTTGCAGAGAAGAGGGTCAGCTGAGGCATCTGATCAGGTGAGCATTTGTCTCTAAATATGTCTGGGTGTGGAACAGTGAAAGTATCACCACATCAAGATCCCTGTATAGCAGAGGTGGGGCAGCTCAGGCTGCTGGTCCAGGTGAGGGGGTGCTCCAAATGTCTGAAAGTATGTTTCCCGGCAAGGAGTGAAGTAACCACTGGTGCAAAAAAAGTCTATGCAGAGAGAGGGAGGGGTAGCTCAGACAGCTAATCCAAATGGGCAGGTATGCTGAATGTTTGGGAGTGCTCCCAGGCTTGGGGTAAAGGGAGCATCACTCACCAAGATCTCTGTACAGGAAGAACAGGAGTTGCTCAGATGTCATTCCAGGCAAGCAGGTGCTCCACATGCCTGGGTATATGCCTAAGCATGGAGCAAAGAAAGCCTCTCTGTATCAAGATCTCTGCACAGGAGGGGTGGGGCAACTCAGTCTGCTATTCCAAGTGAGCAATTACTCTGGATGCCTGGAGATATGCCTGGGTGTGAAACAGAGAGTCCCATTGCACCAGGGTCCCTGCACAAGATGGGTGGGGCAGCTCAGACTGCTAATTCAGGTGTGGAGAAATGGGATCTGCCTGCTCCTTGGTACTGGTGGGGCACACTTCCCAAACTGACCAGGGAAGCAGGCTGGGGCACCCAGCAATGACACACAAAGATTGTTTTCAGGCTGCAAAACTGACCCTGGCTGCAGGTTTCATTGTGTATGAAATACTACAGCTTCCAAAGTCTCCTTCCTCACAGTCGGCCAGTCCAGGTGCATAAGAATGGGGTCCTTCCTACTCGTCAGTATTGGTGGGGCACACTCCCACAAATGACCAAGGAAGCAGGCTGGGGCATCTGGCAATGACACATGCAGACTGATTCCAGGTTGCAAAGTTGAACCTGGTTGCAGATCTCTCTGACCAAGAGAAACCACAGCTTCAGCAACTCTCCTGCTGCTCAGACTGTTAATTCAGGCACACAGGAATAGGGTCCCTGCTGCTAATCTCTTGCCACTCTGGTGTGCAGAATTGGGTTCCTTTCTTCTCCTCAGTAGTGCTGGGGTGTACTCTCTCAAGTGACCAGGAGAGCAGGCTGGGGCACCCACCAATGACACATACACGCCATCTATAGGTTGCAAAACTGATCTTGGCTGCAAATCTTGCTGTCTGGGAACCGGGGCTTCAGCAACTCTCCTGCCTCTCCAGTTCTGCAATAGGAGAGAGCCCAACTCCTGTGCTTACTACTGGGGTGCTCCCCACAATCCCCACTCACTTCTGGCTGTGGGGGACCTTTTCCCACTCCAGAGCAAGTGCTCCACTCTCTGGTCCAAGACTAAATGTCCACAGTGGTTGTCATTACTGGGTCGCTAAACAGTGACTGAATTTTAGCCTGAACTTGGGTATTTTTCGAGAATGCATACTGCCTGAACATGAACAAACTTCCTAAATTGCCTTTATTCATGGGCACTTTTGAATGCCTTGATTTCCCAAAGAAACTCTCTCCCTAACTTTTTCTTCCAGGTGATCAATTGTATATCTCAACTGTAATCTTTTTCCCCCTGGTGGCTCTGTGTTTTGTATCCATCTTACAATATTTATAAGCAGCATCAATAACTTTTCCACTTTAAGTGAATTCTGAGTTAGGCAAAATGAGCACCTTGTGTCAGTCCTTTCAGTTAACCCACAGACAAGTCACAGCACATTTGCAAGTAAGGTTTACTCTGCTCCTTCCAGAACCAGGGACCAGGGTCCCACTCTAGGAATGCATGCTGCCATCTTCAAGATCACTGCTGAGCCAGGGTGGGGTGGAAGAAGACAATTAGAAATGGCACAGGCTGGGCTTGGTGGCTCAGCCTGTAATCCCAGTACTTTGGGAGGCTGAGGCCAGTGAATTGCCTGAGCCCACAGTTTCAAGACCAGGCCCGAGCAACTTGGTGAGACCTCGTCTCTGCAATTAAAAAAAAAAATTAGCCAGGTGTGATATTGCAGGCCTGTAGTTCTGGCTACCTGGAAGGATGAAGAAGGAGGATCACTGGAGCCCAGCAAGTCAATGCCAGGATGGCCATGACTGTGCCACTGCACTCCAGCCTGGGCTGCAGAGTGAGACTTCAACTTAAAAAAAAAAGAAGACATAAAGCATTCTAGTCAATAAATCGTGCTGGGAAAATTGGATAGCTATATGCAGAAGAATAAAACTGGACCCTTACCTCTCAGTATATATAAAAATTATCTCAAGATGGATTAAAGACTTAAATATAAGACCAGAAACTATACAAATCTTAGAAGAAAACCTAGAAAAAAGTCTTCTGGACATTGGCCTAAGCAAAGAATTTATGATCAAGTCCTCAAAAGTAAATGAAACAAAGATAAAAATAGACAAGTGGGACCTAATTAAATGAAAAGGCTTCTGCGCAGCAAAAGAAACAATCAATAGAGTAAAGACAGCCTACAGAATGGGAAAATTTTTTTGCAAACTGTGCATCCGACAAAGGACTAATATCCAGACTCTACAAGGAATTCAAACAATTCAATAAGAAAAAACCAAAAACCCCATTAAAAAGTGGGCAAAGTACATGAACAGATATTTTTCAACAGAAGACATACAAGCCACCAACAAACATGAAAAAATGTTCAACATTACTAATCATCAGAGAAATGCAAATTAAAACCACAATGGGACACCAAATTACCAATCAGAATAGTATTTTTAAAGTTTTTTAAAAAGTTGGCAATGATGCGGAGAAAGGTTATATCCATTGTTAGGGGGAATGTAAATTAGTACAAACTCTATGGAAAACAATATGGAGATTTCTCAAAAAATTGAAAATACAACTACCATTTGATCCAACAATTCCACTACTGGGTATGTACCCAAATGGAAAGAAATCATTCTGTCAAAAAGATACCTGCATTTGTATGCTTATCACAGCACTGTTTTCAATAGCAAAGATACGGAATCCACCTGAGAGTCCATCAATGGAGAATTGTATACAAAAAATGTGATATATATATCTATATACAAAAAATGTGATATATATATATAGAGATAGATAGATAGATAGACATGGCACATATGCTTGTTAGAAATCTGTACTTGTAACCCCTAAAAATATTTAAAATTTTTAAAAGAAATTTAATGTCCCAAAAGTTCCTATCATTTTTAATTTTCCCTTTTCTTGACTCAGCATTTGCTGGTTGCTATAACCATTTGACTCTTTTCTAGAGTTTTGATAAAGTTTATCGTGACCGTTTCTACTTATTTTTTAATGTCCTTATGGAGGGATGGTAATTTGGAGCTGTCAACACTACCACTTTGCTGATATCAATCACAATAATACATTTTGTCTTTTCCTGTTATAATACATCATTTTGGCAAAGTCCTGACATTGTCCTTCTGCAACCCCCCATGTCTCCACAGAGCTTGTGATAAGTATGCCCTTCTGCCCAGTTTTCTTTGGCAGCAGTCAGTTTGGAGCACTGCTAAGCTGGAGTAAGACTGCCCCTTTGCCTATATCAGTAGACTTCAAGTGAGCACCTCGGAAATTTATGTTCTCCTAACAGACCACCTCCAGACCCTCAAAACTTCATCAACTTTTTCTGTCTCTAGACCATGGAGACAAATATCACCCTGTCCTATTTCCCAGTTTATATCAATTACTACAAAAAGTCAAAGTCTCTAGACTCTTATCTTTATGATAGTCTGTACATCTTTTGTCATAATCCCATAAATTATCCCTCTTTATTCCTTGAATCCTTCCATTACATTCTCAGGACTAGTGGCTTGTTATCAGCAAACTTCCCCATATCCTCAACCATGGCAATGCAGACCCAAGAAAACATAAAACAGGGGTCCCCAATCCCTGGGCCAAGGACCAGTACCAGTCCATAGTCTGTTAGGAAATGGGTCACACGGGAGGTGAGTGGTGTGCAAGAGTGAAGCTTCATCTGGATTTACAGTCGCTCTCCATCACTCACATTACCGCCTGAGCTCTATCTCCTCTCAGATCAACTGCAGCATTAGATTCTCATGGGAGTGCAAACCCTATTGTAAACTGCACATGCAAGAGATCTAAGTTGCGTGCTTCTTGTGAGAATCTAATGCCTGATGATCTGGGGTGGAGCTGAGGCGGCGATGCTAGTGCTGGGGAGTGGTTGCAAATACAGATTAACATTAACCATGAGGTTTGACTGCACAGAGAGACCATAATAAATCAACTGCTTGCACACTCATATCAAAACCCTATCAGTGAGTGGCAAATGAGTTGATATACTTCAATTGTACAGCTGTATCTGGTGGCAGGCATTAAGTCAGAATTTGGCACTTATTTTAGTCTGCACATGACCTGCCCATATTTTATTTACCACTTCCATCCATGCTTCTTTTTTTATGGTGAGTTGTCAAATCATTTTATTATATATTACAATATAATAATAATATAAATAAAGTTCACAATAAATGTTATGCACCTGAATCATCCCAAAACTATCCCCCACTCTCAGTCTGTAGAAAAATTGTCTTTCACAAAACTGGTCCCTGTTGCCAAAAAGGTTGGGGACCACTGACATAAAACTCAGGAGGATAATGTTGGCCATAGTGATTCCCATGGTCTTTGAAAAGTGAGCATCTCTGGGCTCAAATAGGAATACTGATCTCTACACAGCTTCAGGACTACAGGTCTAACCACCTGTTCTGGGTCACAATTTCCGTTTACTGGTTGTCCAGATCTGTTTGAAATTATCTTAGCAAAGTCTTGGACTCAGGGCCTGAGAAATATTTTTCTTTGTAACACCCCAGAGGCACCTGAGACAGAACAAAGGATCAGTCAGTTTCTAGTCTGAAAATAGAAACACCTAGAGTCTAGCCCCTTACTCTGATGTTTCCTTTCCAACTGTCATTTTCCTCTTCCTAGAGTCCCTCTACCATGTCTGGCTGGCACATGATAGTCATTTGAAGACAGGCCTGCCAGACATCAGGTAGTAACTTCACCACTGTGGCCATTGTCACATCTTCCTTGGTGGTGAGTGGGGGCATCTGCATTGATCATGGGCCATTAGGGATCCAGGCATACCTGTTCAGCTGGGGAAGATAGAATTCAGTCACCTAGCTCCAAACTCTTTCCCTGAATATATGTCATTCCAGGCCCTCAGGGACCCAGGCTTTCATCTGTCCATACCTGGCCTGGTTGATGGTCACATGTTGGGCAGTATATGTGAAGATGCACACAGTGAGGAAACTACAAAGCTGAGCCTGGGACTGGAAGAAGACAGGGAAAATCAGAAGAGAGAATAATGTTTAGAAGATATAGAGATACAGACACATAGGAGATAGGGGGAAAGGGCTAATGTCTTGGGATATCCATATCTTAGAAGTATTATGTATTCATTCATTCATCCAAAAAGTATGGAACTCCTGTGTACCAGGAACTGTTTTAGGCATCTTGGATACACTGGTGAGCAAAAAGCAAACAATCAAAAAATCCTTCCCTCTCATAGTTTTTTTTTTTTTTGAGTTGGAGTCTCACTCTGTTGCCCAGGCTGGAGTGCAGTGGCATACTCACAGCCACCCCAGCGTCGACCTGCTGGATTCCAGCGATCCTTCCACCTCAGCCTTCCAAGTAGCCGGAACTATAGGCACATGCTACCATGCTCAGCTAATTTTTGATTTATTGTAGAGACAAAGTGTTGCCAAGTTGTCCAGACTGGTCTCAAACCCACGGACTCGGGCAATCTGCTCGCCCAGTCTCCCAAAGTGCTGGGATTACAGGCTGAGCCACTGAGCCCAGCCCTCTCTTATAGTTTAAATTCTAGTGGGGTTGAAAGACCATAAACAGAATACCTAAGTAAAATTAAACACAGTTTGTTAAATAGAGATAAGAATAGAAATAAAGCAGGTAAAATAGATATAAACAGTTAGGGAGGGTTTGTCCATCATTTAGTTAAGGGACCTTGGGAAGCCTCACTGACAATCATCTGTGAGGCAGGGAGTGCTGTGGCCAGAAGCACAGGTTGTGGCATCAGCCCTGAGTACAGTCCTGGTTCTGCTGCTGACCAGCTGAATCACCTTAGACCAATTGCTTAGCCCCTCTGAGCCTCACTGTTTTCCTCTGAAAGTGTGGATAATATTAATTACCTTATAAATGAGATGATCATATAAAGCCTCTCTGTATATTACAGCTATGGTTTCATTGTACATGAAATATTGCAGCTTCAAAAGTCTCCTCCCTCACAGTCTGCCAGTCCAGATGCTTATTAGTTTTGGTGGGTCACACATACATAGCTGCTCTTGGATCCTGAAAGTGGCAAAAGATCATAGAGAGATGGATAAGGCAGTCCCAAGCCCCATTCCCTCCTTACCTCATCAAATAGTCCTTCATCTGAGATAAGTTGGGTCCATCTCATGCCAAGATATTAATGAGTGTAATATGTTAAAAAGAGATCAAAGAAATGCAGATAGAGTTTGTAAAGATAATCAGAGGCCCAGAGATGAGGGAGTCTTTGTCCCCTCTGTACCCACAGGAGGACTCCATATCTCATTGACTTTAACCTTTGCTTGTTCTGGATGGAAAGATTAATCTAAGAAAGCATGACCCTGCCCTCTGGTTCAGCTTTGGAATGTGATACCTGGTCCCTGAGAAGTAGAGTATGAGCTAGCATCAGGAGCTGTGAAAAGGGGTGGGGTGAACACGAAGCCATTAGATGGTGTGTTAGTTGGAGGCTTAGAAGTTCAAGAATAAGTTGCCGGCAGGCTTAGCTTCCTCTTAGGGCCTCTCTTCTTGGCTTATAGATGAACATCGTCATCCTGTGTCTTTATATGAATTTTTCTGTGTGTTTATGTCGTAATCTCTTCTTATAAAGACACAGTCATTCTGGAGGAGGTCCACAATATGACATCATTTTACCTTAATTGCCTCTTTAAAACCTTATTTCTAAATACAGTCACATTTGAGGTAGTGGATTAATACTTTTACATATGAATTTAGGGAAAATAATTCAGTTCACAACATATGGAACCTCCTCAACGTCCCAACACAAAATTTTCTATTTTACCCTCATCTACATCCATTCTCTCTCCTTTGCCTCCTGTTACAAAGGAAAAGTCTTGTTGTTCATCCAAGGTCAATTCTTCCTGGGCGTCATGGCTCATGCCTATAATCTTAGCATTTTGGGAGGTGGAGGTGAGAAGATTGCCTGAGTCCAAGAGTTTGAGACCAGCCTGGGCAACTTGGCAAGACCTCGTCACTAAAATAAGTCAAAAAATTAGCTGGATGTGGTGGTGCATGCCTGTGGTTCTAGCTACTTAAAAGGCTGAAGTGGAAGGGTCGCCTGAGCACAGCAGGTTGAGGCTGCAGTGGCCGTGAGCATGCCACTGCACTCCAGGCTGCTGCTTTCTTTATTACTTGCCTGCTGGTGCTGGTCTCTGCTCTTCCCTGATAGGCAAAACTTACAAATTATTCCTCTCAGGATGCTACTGTTCATACAGTCACACAACAGAGCTTTTCTGAAACTTGAGGGTAATGAAGTTAGAGTTTACGTCAACACTTAACACAATAAATCTGTAACACCATAACACCTTCATGTTCTTAAATGTTTTACATTGGCTGGGCTTGGTGGCTCAGCCTGTAATCCCAGCACTTTGGGAGGCCGAGGCGAGTGGATTGCCTGAGCCTGCGGGTTCAAGACCAGCCTGGGTAACTTGGCGAGACCTCGTCGCTACAATAAATAAAAAAATAAGCCGGGCGTGGTAGTGCAATCCTGTAGTTCTGGCTACTTGGAAGGTTGAGGCGGAAGGATCCCCGGAGCCCAACTGCTTGACGCTGGGGTGGCCGTGAGTGTGCCACTGCATTTCAGCCTGGGTGACAAAGTGAGACTCCAACTCAAAAAAAATAGTTTTACGTCGGTTCTTGGCAATAGGACTATTTCTTTACTGTTTTTATTCCCAGCACCCCCCACACAAGAAACACAGCAAACCCCAGGCACCATGTTGCTAAGGCCTCTCAATCCCTCTTCCCACTCTCTCTCACAGTGCTCCTTAATTCCTCATTCTTAATTCACTTGATAATGGAAACTTAAACTTCTCATCTTATTTTACAGAGCAATTTAGTTCTCTTTAATCATCTACTTTTTTAACAGCACAAAGTAAAGGCAGTGACTTTGTCCATTATCAGGACTGATTCTTTGCCATAACCTCTTCCCCAGCAGTTGTTGCTAGTGAAAGGAAGTAGAGGTTGATTTTCCTAATGATATGATTCAAGCCTCACCAACACTTTTAATGAATAAATGCCTAAATTCAGTTTGATGGAGGTAAAAAAATAATAAGTTGTATTTGGTTTAATCCTTACAAAACCCTGAGAGGTACTATTATAGTCCCACTTTTTAAATAAAGACCACTGAAGTTTAAGTAGGTGATGTTGCCAAAGTCATCCAGATATGCAGATGGAAGATACCAGAAGGTGTCATGGACACTCTCTGGATTCATATCCTTTTCACTCATTCTCTGCTTGACCTTGTGGGTGTTGCCTTCTGCCCTCACTTCTCTACAAAAACTTCTCCTAAAGCTTCTTGATAACCTGTTCATTCTTAAATCCCAAGGGATCTTTTCAGTGATCATAGTTGTCAGAGTCTGTGCTGCTTTGACTTTTTGTACTAGGAGAGGCCTCTGTTTAGGTTCACTAAACTCAGGTAAGTCCGTTCCTCATTCAGGTCACTGGTGACGAGCAGAGGAAGTGCTTGTCACAAACCCCTATCAGCTGTTCTGTCCTCTTCAACCCCAGCATTCCTTATTTCTTAATTTAGGATTAAGTCAATTACCAGGAAGTAAAATGATATTATCTATTGTTCATCTCTATATCACTCAACCTCTAATCACACAATAAAGAGGTCTAATATTACTATATTTCCCAAGGCCTAACTGGTAACCAGTTGCATGTTGTTAATCACAACAATAACAATAGGATCTTCTTAATTTGATAAACACAAATTCAATTTACAATTCTAAAGTTTGAGTGTTTTCCAAATAGAAGTCAATGTGATAATGGTCCACTTTTAATGATATCAAATCACACTGTGGAGAATTTTGTTTCTGGGTTATTATGGAGATAGTTTCTCTTTGTTTTTACTTGACTTTTTTAATACGATTTAATTTAATAAGATTAAATTCCTTAAGAATTTAATTGCTTTTATTTTCTATATCTCTTGTAGTATCATTTGTTTTGTTAATTATTTAAGTCCATTCTCAGGAATGAGTTTAAACATTCATCATTATGTGAAAATCCTTCTTAGGCATAATAGCATGAGAATATTTTTATGAACAAAAATTTGACTGTATATACTCTTTAAAATTGTCTTATTAACTGACCTAAGTAACTCTGGGAATAATTAGACTTTGTAAAACAAAACCTAAAGAAAGTATATATAATGACTGTACCCTAATAGAGGAAGTTGTTTCCCCTGGGAGTATAGGCCAACAATTCTAAAATCGTAATAGATGTATACAGGAATTGAACAATTATTAAATAAATGAATGAATAATTGTGAGAACCATGTTTCTCACTTTTGGAGTGGAAGGTTACATGTAAGCAAGAGGATAAAGCAGGAATGATCCTGTGGTAATGGATTTTAGTTGGAAATAATCAGTATGAACTCGTGTTTAACATAGTGTATATACATTTATAAATATTTATAGACATGTGAATAAACACAAATTAGTAGACACAAGTATATATTTAGTTGCTCTGTCAGTTGAGAGGACCTAAAATCAGTGACACTCAAGTAACAACGAGCATACCTAATGCCCAGATATTGCTTTCTATTAGCATTCTTCAGTAAAAGGAGCCAGGGCTCTTTGAAAAAATAACTTATTCTTGGACTGGGGCAGAAAATATGTAAGGTTATTTTCTAGCAACAGAAAATAAGGAAGTGCCAAAAGCAAAGCCCCTCAAATGATGAGGTATGTCAAAAAGACATCGGAGCCGACTGCAAGAACTCACAGTGCCAGTAGCAGCAATGATTTGAGCAAGAAAATAAATAAAATGCTATTGGATTATAACTCAAAATATAAACTAAACATCCCCAAATTCAAGCGAGCATAGATGACTGAATAAATAAATAAGTCATGAGTAAATACATCCCCATGCAAAAGAATTCCAAATAATTTATATACACAAGGAGACCCCAAAAATCTGAAATTTATTTATTAAAAGTTGTGTATGTATTCTTACATGTTTAAACTTCAGCTACCTCCAAAGTACTCTTCGTGTGATGTAATACACTATTGGGATGCTTTTTCTACGGCTCAAAACAGTTTTGAACTCATTGATTGTGATGCCTTTTAGTGTTTCTGCCATTTTTTGTTTCACCTCTTCCACATCAGTCAAACATTTCCCTTTGAGGACTTCTTTCATTCAGGGAAACAAACAAAAGTACTGAGTGAAACTGAGTGAATAGGGAGGGCGGGACACAAGGGTCACGCCGTTTTTTCTCAAAAACCACTGAACACTCAGTGTGGTGTAGCAGTTACACTTGTAAATCTCCCAACATGAAGTGGGAAAACATTGGAAGAATCTCAAAAAAAAATTATCTGAAGCCAAAAGCAGTCTGTCACAATAATGCTAGCAGGTACGCTGATGTCAATGGGTTATAGAGAGCACTTAGCTAGTGGGGAGAGCCTGTACTACAAGGGACCCATCCTCCAAAATATAATTCCGGGCTTTTTGGGGTTCTCTGGTACAATATACTCAGCCTTCAAGGAGGTGAATCATAACTCCCACTCACTAAATGTGAAGTGCAAATAATCACTTTCTCTCAAAGAATGTCACTGGGAAAAGGTGAGGGAGAGAGTAACTTTGGAAAAGAAAGCTTAAACTCCACTTCAGTAGTGTTAACAGTAGCTTAACCTCAACAGTGTTGTCATGCTTATAGTACGTACCCTTGATATGATGTGTTGAGAATAGCTCTTTATCGCTGTAGTTGTCCCAAAACCCAGAATTCCCATCAAATCACCAGAAAAACATTGAAAAAATCCCAGTCACTGCATATTCTGTAAAATACTTGACAAGTACTCCTCAAAACTGCCAAAGTCATCAAAACCCAGAAAGTCATAGAAACTGTCACCGACAAGAGGAGCCTAAAAATATGTGAGGACTAAATGTAATATCCTGAATGGGATCCTGGAAGGCAAAATGAAATTAGATAACAACAAAATAAATCCTAAAGAATGAACTTTAGTTAATAATAATATATTGGCGTGTGTTAAATAATTTTAACAAATGTTCCATATCAATATAAAATATTTTTTTCCTTTTTTAAATTTCAAAGATATGGGGCACAATTCAGGGTTAGGTATACAAATGTTCATAACGCAGGTGCCCTTGTTGATGAGGTGTGCCCCCTCTTCCACAGGCAGATTCCCACTACTGCCAATCTTGCTTCCCCTTCCCCCACACCCCACTTCCCCCCACCACCCAGCAGTTTCCCACTACTGCCAATCCCTTTCTTATAGTATTTTTCTTATAGTATAATTGTTCAAGGTCCTCTTATGCATGAGAACATGTGATACTCAGTTCTTTGTTTCTGTGAAAGATCACTCAGTATTACAGACTCTAAGTCCATAAAGTTCATGATTTTGTTCTTCTGTATGGCTACGTAATATACTTCGTGTATATGTACCACATTGTTTTAATCCAGTTCTCTTTTGATGGGCAGCACAGTTGGTTCCATGTTCTTGCTACTATGAACAATGCTGCGATAGACATATGTGTGCAGTTATCTTTTTTATAGAGTGATTTTAGTTCTTACAGGTATATTTCCGGTAGGGGGATTGCAGGGTCATATGGAAGGTCGATTTTTAGATCTTTTAGGAATTGCCACACTGTCTTCCACAGAGGTTGTACTAGTTTACAGTTCCACCAACAGTGTAGAAGCATGCCTTTTTCATCACATCCTCTCCAGTAACTGTTATTTTTTGTTATTGATGATGGCCATCCTGACTAGAGTTAGGTGGTATTGCAGTGTGGTTTTAATTTGCATTTCTTTGATAACTAGTAAGGTTGAGTATTTTTTCATGTATCTGTTGGCTGCTTGTATGTCTTCTTTTGAGAAATGTCTATTCATATCTTTTGCCCACTTTGTAATGGGGCTGTTTGTTTTTTTCTTTTCGGCACGTTTGAGTTCCTTGTAGATCCCAGATGTAATGCCTTTGTCAGATGTACAGTTGGCAAATATTTTCTTTCCCAGTCTGTGGGTTGTCTCCCTGCTCTCTTGATGGTTTCTTTGGCTTTGCAGAAGTTTGTCAGTTTGATGAGGTCCCACTTGTCTATCTTATCTCTTATGGCATGGGCACTTGGGGTTTTGATCAGGAATTGGTTGCCACTTCCAATTTCCATAAGGGTGTCTCCTGCATTTTCTAAGGATTTTATCATTTGACGTTTTACATTTAGGTCTTTGATCCATTTAGAGGTGATTCTTGTGTATGATGATAGGTAGGGATCTTGTTTTAATCTTCTGCATGTGGTCAGCCAGTTTTCCCAGCATCATTTACTGAACAGGTTCTCCTCTCCCCAGTCATTAGTGGTGGAGGTTTTGTTGAAGATGAGTTGGTTGAGAAATTGAGGTTTTGCTTCTGGAATCTCTATCCTGTTCCATTGGTCTATATGGTTGTTCTTGTACCAATATCAGACTGTTTTGATTATTGTAGCTTTATAATAGAATTTAAAGTCTGGGAGTGTGATACCTCCCACTCTGTTTTATTTGCTGAGGATTGTTTTGGCGATTCATGGTCATTTATGTTTTCATATGAATTCCTATATTGCCGTTTCCAGGTCTGAGAAGAATGCTGCTGGTAATTTAATGGATATTGCATTAAATCTGTAGATTGCCTTGGGTAGGCTGGACATCTTTTTTTTTTTTTGAGTTGAAGTCTCACTCCATCGCCCAGACTGGAGTGCAGTGGCCACTAGTGGCCGCTGCAGCCTCGACCTGCTGGGCTCCGGTGATCCTTTCGTCTCAGCCTTCCAAGTAGCTGGAACTACAGGTGCGCGCTACCACGCCCGGCTAATTTTTGATTTATTGTAGAGATGAGGTCTCGCCAAGTTGCCCAGGCGGGTTTTGAACCCGCGGGCTCAGGCAATCCACACACCTCAGCCTCCCAAAGTGCGGTATTACAGGCTGAGCCGCTGAGCCCAACTAGGATGAACATCTTAACAATGTTGATTCTTCCAATCTATGAGCATGGAATATTTTTCCATTTGTTTGTGTTATCTTTGATTTTTTTAGGCAGTGTTTTTTAGTTTTCATTGTAAGCAACTCTCTCATCTCTGGTTAGGAAGATGCCAAGGTATTTCATTGTGTGTGTGTGTGTGTGTGTGTGTGTGTGTGTGTGTGTGTGTGTGTCTTGAGAATGGGATTGTGCTTTTTATTTGGGTTTCTGTTTGTTTATTGTTGGTGTATAAAAATGCGACTGTCTTTTGCAGATTTTTTTATACCCTGAAGATTTGCCAAAGTCCTTTATCAGTGCAAGGAGCTTTTTGACAGATTCTCTTGGGTTTTCGAGGTATGGAATCAAATCATCTGCAAAGAGGGACAACTTGGCATCCTCTTCCTATTTGGATAACCCTGATCTCCTTCTCTTGTCTGATTACTCTAGCTAGGACTTCCAAAAATATGGTGAAAAGGAGGGGTGGACTTCCAGCAAGATGGCAACGGGGCAGCCTGGTCTATGAAATCCTCTGCAAAGGAGAATGCAGAGGGTCTCTGGCTCTCTCCCCAGGGGCTGCGGATCCCAGTGTCAGCAGCCTGCTCTTCACACAGAGCTCGGCCATCACCACCACTGGGGCATCACAGTGGTCTGGACAGCCACTGCAGCCGCAGACACAGCAGCCACCCGGGGCTACACGCAGCAGCCTCTGTAGCAGCCATAGTGCATCGCGCCACTTGTGCCTGAGGCGATCCATGACTTCAGTCCTTGAAGCCCCTGCAGGCAAGATCTGCTGGGATTGCTGCCACCTCTGCTGCCACATCCTTCCGGCCATGGGTCTCCTCCCGTGTGCCCTGAGGCTGGCTTCCATCTCCAGCCTCTGCCCGGCTCCTGTCCAGCACCACTCCCTCTGAGATAGCACCACCTGCTGGCGGTTCAAGGTAACAACACTGAAACGGAAAAAAGCTTGAAAAGCAGACACAGGCCAGATTTGAGTGGCGAACTGAGGGAGATCTGAACTGTCCTTCACAGCAGGCCAGGGGTAACTGACCCCAACTGTGAAATAATTTACCAGCTTGAGAAGACAACTAGAAATCAGAGCTGAAAGGACATTGGACTTAAACAAAAAGTCTCAGAGAGTGCTCGATTGGTTCTGTTATTTAATGACTTGATTCTATTCCTATCGTTTTGTTCCTTTTTTTCTCTCTTCCTTTTCTTCTCTTTTCTCCTCTCTGTAAACCATATCTTTGTATAGAGGAACAGCACACCAATAAGGTGGCTGGCTACCTTGTATGTTAGCATCATTGTCTGTTTTAATTTTTTTTGTATGGGAGCTGGTTAGTCTGTAGCCGAGGTCTATTGTTTTTATCTGTTTCAGTTTAGGTCTCTCTCTCCATTCGCTGATACACGTGTATGTTTCCCCCCTTACTCTTCTCTCTCTCCACCCCCCTCTTCCCCCCACTGTCTACTTCTATACCAGTACCAAGCTGTTTTGATGATTGTAGCTTTATAGTAAAGTTTGAAGTCTGGTAATGTGATACTGCCTGCTTTTTTTTTTGCTGAAGATTGTTCTGGCTATTCTTGGTCGTTTGTGTTTCCATATGGATTCCTGTGTTGTTTTTTCTAGGCCTGAGAAGAATGTTGCTGGTAATTTGATGGGTATTGCATTGAATCTGTAGATTGCCTTAGGTAGGATGGACATCTTCACAATGTTGATTCTTCCAACCCATGAGCATGGGATATTTTTCCACTTCTTTGTGTCATCTTTGATTTCTTTGAGCAGAGTTTTATAGTTTTCATTGTAAAGGTCTTTCACGTCTCTGGTTAGGAAGATGCCAAGGTATTTCATTTTTTTTGTGGCAATTGTGAATGAAATTGTGCTTTTTATTTGGGTTTCTGTTTGTTTATTATCAGTGTAAAGAAATGAGGTTGTCTTTCGCACATTTATTTTATATCCTGAGACTTTGCCAAAGTCCTTTATCAGTGTAAGGAGGTTTTTGACAGATTCTCTTGGGTTTTCAAGGTACACGATCATGTCATCTGCCAAGAGAGATAGCTTGACTTCATCTTTTCCTATTTGGATACCCCTGATTGCCTTCTCTTCTCTGATTGCTCTATCCAGAACTTCCAATACTATATTGAATAGGAGGGGCGAGAGTGGGCATTCTTGTCTTGTTCCAGTTTTCAGGGGAAATGGTTCTAGTTTTTGTTCATTTAGGAGTATGCTGGTTGTGGGTTTCTCATAGATGGCTTTTACTATTTTGAGATATGTTCCCTGTATGCCTAGATGTTCGAGGGTTTTTATCAAGAAGGGGTGCTGGATTTTATCAAAAGCTTTTTCTGCATCTAATGATATAATCATGTGGTTTTTGTTTTGACATCTGTTGATGCATTTAATTACATTTATGGTTTTATAAATGTTGAACCAGCCTTGCATCCCAGGGATGAAGCCTACTTGGTCATGATGGATGATTTTTGAGATGTATTGTTGAATCCGGTTCACTAGGATCTTGGGTTGATTTGTGTGTGTTTTCAATCTTTTGCCTGCATTCTTATGAAGGGCATTGTTCTTTTTTTCCTTTCTTCTGTGTTTAATATTTTCTTAAGTGTTTCTTATAGAACTGGTCTATAGGCAGTGTAAACTCTTAAGGATTGAATGTCTGGGAAAGATTTTAATTCTCCATCAGTGATGAAGCTTAGCTTAGATGGGTGGATAATTCCTGGTTGAAATTCTTTATCTTTGAGAACTTTGAAGATTGGGCCCCAAGCTCTCCTTGCCTGAAGTGTTTCTGTGGCTAAGTTTGCTGCTATTCTAATTGGTCTTCTCCTGTAGATAGTCTAATCTTTTTATCTTGCTACCTTTAGGATTTTTTCTTTTATACTGCTTTGTGTAGGCAAATTACTATGTGTCTAGGAGTTGGTCTACTCATTTGTTGTCTTGCAGGTGTTCTCTGGATCTCTTGTGTTTGAATGGTCTGGATCTCTTGTGTTTGAATGGATGAGCTAAGGCAAATTTTCTTGGACAATTTCATGGAATGTTTGTTCCAGGGTGGTCTCTGTCTCTCTTTGTGCCTCAGGAAGCCCAATTAATCTTAGCTTCAGCCTCTTGAAATAATCACTCATCTCTTGAAGGTTTTGCTCTGTCTTTTTAAACTTCTTTTCTATGTTTTTGACAGTTTGGAATAGTTCCATATTTTCGTCCTCAAGCTCTGAGTGTCTTTCTTCTGCTTGGCTAATTCTGCTTTCCATGCTTGTATCAGTTTGCTATTTATTTCATTCACAGTATTCTTTATTGCTATTATTTTAGTTATCAACTCCTTCATTCTTTCTTCTTGTCTCTCCTCAATTCTACTTTTTTAATTAATGTCTTAATATTTGGATTTGTAGTTTGAGACCAGTCATTCTGGGGGCTCTTCATTGTTTGTATTCCAAAGTCTGTATTCTCAGTGGCTGATCTCCCAGGAGTCTGTGTGAGACCCATATTCTTCTTTTGGTTTGTCTTCATTTGTGTAAATTTTCCTCCCTCCTTTGTCCCCCCCTTTTCTTTAATTCTGTTGTTTAGGGGTGGTGAGTGTAGGTAGCTCTTTTGTTTGCTCAATCTCCTATTCTTCCTTATGTGGATCCTCTGGCTTTGTTCAATTCTGATGCTGGACTGTGGTGGGGGGTTGTACTTTTTGTAGTTTTGATATTTAATTGAGTGGGGAGCTGTGATTCAGAAAGTATAGGTTTGCTCCCTGAAAGCAAAATGAGGTAAGAAAAAGGAAAAGAGTGGAAAAAGGAAAGAGGGGGACAAGAGGAAGGTGGAAAGAAGAATAAGAGGGAAAACAGCATACCAACTAACAAATGAAAAGAGACACAAACAAAGACAGAAAAGATAAAAAAACTAAAACATACACACAATCATACAAATACAGAAACCGACCAAAAAAAAACCCCTACTGACGTACTCTCCCTCAAAAATACCAGTACACAAACAGAAAGTCTTTTAAAAAGCAATAAAATAACAGATACAAAGCAAGTATGAAAATGTAATCAAAAACAGAAAGAAAGAGAGAGAAAAAAGAAAAACTAAAACAAAAAATGAGCAAAGAGACAAACAAAAAAACTCACTCTGAAGTCATTCCTGTAAGTCCAAATTCCTTTCAGCTCTGATCTCCAGCCCCTCCCCTCTGCTCTCAGCATAGGCTGATAGGGTTGCTCTCGGCGTGGGTCAGATGCCCCAGGTCTACTGTGGGAGGAGGGTGGATCAGATATGGACTCATCTGGCTTGCTGCCTGTCAAGTCTCCCCAATATAAAATATTAATAATAGCAGAAACTGGGTGTGGGAAGGTTCTGTACTATCTTTGTAACTTTTCTCTAAATCCAACTACTGTAAGTTTATTTTTAAAATTCACTCCACCATATTCTTGTGTACAGTGTAATCACTGTGAAATATAAAATTCTAATTCTTCTTACAGTCGATTTGCTCTTTCTCTTTGGAAGTTTTTAGAATGTTCTCTTTGTGTTAAATATTGTTAAATTTGTTATGATATATCTGGGTGTGAGTGATTCCATATGTCTCCCATTTGTCACTTGTATAAGCACTTCAAATATGATATCCTTATCCTTTCCTGATAGTTGATGGGTTCCTCATTGAATCTATTCTTCTATTGTATACATGTAGTGTATTCCTTATGTCAAATATTTTCTATATTGCCTACATAATATTGTACTTGATTCTTTTTTCTTTCTTATTTTTTTTCGTGATATTGATATCTGACCCTATCAGCTTAAGCATATTTATTACTCTCATTTAAAATTTATGTTTCATCTGTCTAACAATTCTGCTTCAGAAGGAATGTGTTACTCACTTTGTGTCTTTCTTTTACAGTAGTCATTATCTTCAGGTATTTATTTTGACTTTCAAACTTATGTCACTGTAGGTAATTTGCTACTCTTCCTGGAAATATATATTAATAAAGAGCCAATGCCAAGGACTAATTTTCAGTCCCAATAAGTTTAGAAAATGTAAAAGATAAACACCAGAGTACAACATCTGATACCACTGTAGCTAACACAGAACTACATAGCTCTCCACATTAAAGTTTCACCATTAAACCCTTAGGAAGAAACAACATTGGGAGGCAACAATTTCCCATGATTTTTGTTTGTTTGTTTGTTTGTTTTTTTGAGTTGGAGTCTCACTCTGTCACCCAGACTGGAGTGCAGTGGCCGCTCCCAGCCACTGCAGCCTCGACCCGCTGGGCTCCGGCAATCCTTCCACCTCAGCCTTCCAAGTAACTGGAATTACGGGCATGTGCTACCACGCCCGGCTGATTTTTTGATTTATTGTAGAGTTGAGGTCTCGCTGCCCAGGCGGGTCTCGAACCCGCGGGCTCAGGCAATCCACTCACCTCAGCCTCCCAAAGGCTCGGGATTATAGGCTGAGCCACCGAGCCCGGCTCCCCAAGATTTTTATGCAACAGCCTTGGTGTTTAAATAGTGGAGGTATAAATATTTTCAGGAATCTGAAATCTGATCACTCTACACATTTCTCTATCAACTCTTCTTCCATGAAAGATTTTTTTATAGCACTGATATTACCTTATTGACAATTCAACAGTGGTCTGCATTTTTTCCTTCTATTCCTGGGATGATGAAGATAATTAAGATTTTTCAGACAATGCAGATAAGAAGCAAGTTCAGAACACAAAAATCTTTCCTTTAATTCCTTATCTCATTGCAACCCAACTGTCTCCCCTTCCCAGGTGTAGACACCTATCTCCCACACACATATGAATTTAAGATAACTTCAGTCTCCTACTGGTTTTTCTCAGGATTTGTTATTTATTGGCATTATTATTAGTTCCTGAAATTCATGTTTTTGGCTGTCTTCTCTAATCAAAGTTAGAAATCATTTATTTTATAACCAAGGCTCTTTACATCTTATTTAAGAAAGCATCCTCATATAAATTACTGAAACTATTTGCCTATATTTTTCCAATAATTTTAAAGTTTTGTTTTAGGTATGTGTTTGATTTGTCTACCTTTTATGCAATACTTATTAGTTGTGCATATTTATGGGGTACAGTGTGATATTTTGATATGTGCATACAATGTGTTGAGATCAAATCAAAGTCACTGGGATATATATTACATCAAACATTTATTGCTTCTCTATGTTGGAGCATTCCAAATTTTCTTTTCTAGCTATTTTAAAATAAAATAAATATTGTTAACTATAGTCACCTTCCTATGCTATCAAACATTATAACTTATTCCCTCTATCTAACTATATTTTGTACCCATCAATCAACTGCTTCTCATCCTTCACTTCCCCTACCTTTCCTAGTCTCTGATAGCCAACATCCTATCCTGTTCTTCCATGAGATCAATTTTTTTTAGCTCCCACACAAGAGTGAAAATATACGATATTTGTCTTTCTGTGCCTAGCTTATTTCACTTAACATAATGTCCTCCAGTCCGTCCATGTTGTTCCAAATGACAGGATTCCATTCTTTTTGTGGCTGAACAAATATTCCATTGTGTATATGAGCCAAATTTTCTTTATTCATTCATCTGCTGATTAACATTTAAGTTGAGTCCATCTCTTGGCTATTGTGAGTAATGCTGCCATAAATATGGGAGGGCTATACTGATAGATGTACTGATTTCCTGTCTTTTGGATATACACCAAGCAGTGAGATTTTTCGATCATGTGGTAGTTCTACTTTTAGTTTTTTTAAGAACCTCCATATGGTTCTCCATAGTGGCTAGACTAATTTACATTCCCACCAGCAGTGTGTGACAGTTCTTCTGTCCCCCACATCCTCTCCAGCACCTACTGTTTTGGTTACTATAGATGTGTAAAATGTTTTGAATTCAGGTAGTGTGCTGCCTCCAGCTTTGTTCCTTTTGCTCAGGATTGCTTAGGTTATTCAGAGTCTTTTGTGGTTCCATATGAATTTTAAGATTGTTTCTTCTATATCTGTGAAGAATGCCTTTGGTATTTTGTTAGGAATTGAATTTAATCTGTAGATTGCTTTGAGTAGTATTTTCATTTTAATTCTCCCAATTCATGAACATGGAATAAAATTTCCATTTTTATGTCCTCTTAACTTTCTTTCATCAATGTTTCATAGTTTATCTTGTAGAGATCTTTAATTTATTTGATTAAATTTATTACTAGGTAGTTTTTATAACTATTGTTAGTTGGGTTTTTTTTTTCCATCTCTTTTTTAGATTGTTCCCTATTGATATATATATATATATATATATATATACATATATATATATATATATACATATACATGCTAGGGTTTTTTTTTCTTTGTCCTTTTTTTTTTTTTTTTTTTTTTTTCTGTGTAGGAGACTTACTCTGTCATCCAGGCTGGAATGCAGTGGCATATCACTGCTCACAGCAACCTCAACCACCTGGGCCTAGACAATCCTTGCACCTCAGCCTCTCAAGTAACTAGCACTACAGACACTCACCACCACGCCCAGCTAATTTTTTCATTTTTTGTAGAGATGAGGCCTTGCTATGTTGCCTAGGATGGTCTCAAACTCCTAGGCTCAAGCAATCTTCTCACCTCAGCCTCCCAAAGTGCTGGGATTACAGGAGTGAGCCACCATATCTGGCCTATGCTAGGAATTTTTGTATGTTGATTTTGTACCCTGCAACTTTACTGATTCATTTATTAGTGCTAATAGTTTTTTTGTGACATCCTTAGGCTCTTCTTAAATGTAAGATTAAGTCGCCAGCAAGCAAGAATAATTTGACTTCTCCATTTTGATGATTTTTATTGCTTTATCTTATCTAATTGGTCTGGCTAAAATTTTCAATACTATGTTGAATAGGAGTGGTGAAAGTGAGCATCCTTGTCTTGTTCCAGATCTTAGAGGGAAAGGCTTTGGATTTTTTCCCACTCAGTATGATGTTAGCTGTGGGTTTGTCATATAGGCCTTTATTGTTTTGAGGTATGTTTCTTCTATATCCAGTTTGCTGAGTTTTTGTTTTATTTTATTTTACCTTATTTTATTTTATTTTATTGAGTTGGAGTCTCACTCTGTCAACCAGGCTGGATGGCAGTGGCACACTCCCGGCCATCTCAGCCTCGACCTGCTGGGCTCAGTCAGTCCTTCTGCCTCAGCCTTCCAAGTAGCTGGAACTATAGGTATGTGCCACCATGCCCGGCTAATTTTTTGGTTTATTGTAGAGATGAGGTCTCACCAAGTTGCCCAAGCTGGTCTCGAACCTGTGGATTCAGGCAATCCTTTCACCTCGACCTCCCAAAGTGCTGGGATTATAGGCATAAGCCACCACACCTGGCTCTGCTGAGTTTTTATCATGAAGGGATGTTGGATTTTATCTAATGCTGCTTTTAACATCTATTAAAATGATTAAATGGTTTTTGTCCTTGTCTCTGTTAATGTGATGCATCACATTTATTGATTTGCATATATTGATCCATCCTTGCATCTCTGGGATAAATCCCAGTTTATCATGGTAAATGATCATTTTAAGTGCTGGTGAATTAAGTTTCCTAGTCTTTTGCAGTGGATTTTTGCATTTATGTTCACCAGAAACATTAGCCTGTAATTTTCTTTTTGTTGTTGTTGTTGTGGCCTTGTCTGGTTTGGTATCCAGGTAATGCTAGCCAAAGTTTGGAAGTATTTCCTCCTCTTCAATTTTTTGAAGTAGTTTGAATAGAATTGCTATTCATTTTTCTTTAAACACTTGGTAGAAGTCAGCAGTGAAGTTATCAGGTCCCAGGTTTTTCTTCAATGGGAGACTTTTTACTGCTTTACTCTTGTCAATTGTCATTGGTTTGTTCAGTCTTTCTATTTATTTCTGATACAATCTTGACAATTTGCATGTGTCCAATAATTTATTCATTTCCTCTAGGCTTTCCAGTTTGGTGGCATATAGCTGTTCATAATAGTCTCCAATGATCTTTGAATCTGTGATATAACTTGTAATGTCTCCTTTTCGTTTCTGATTTTATTTATTTATTTTCTCTCTCTCTTTTTTTTTTTTAGTTTAGCTAAAGGTTTGTTGATTTTGTTTACTGTTTTTTAAAAAAACCAACTTTTTGTCTCATTGATATTTTGTAATTTTTAACCTCAATTTCATTTATTTATGTTCTGCTCTTTATTATTTATTTCCTTCTACTAATTTTGGGTTCAGTTTGTTCTTGCTTTTCTAGTTCCTTTAGGTGCACTGTTAGATTAGGTTTTTTGTTTTGTTTTGGTTTTATTTGTTTGTTTGTTTGTTTGTTGGAGTCTCGCTGTGTTGCCCAGACTGAAGTGCAGTGGCATGCTCATGGCCACTGCAGCCTTGACCTGCTGGGCTCAGGTGATCCTCCCACCTCAGCCTCCCAAGTAGCTGGAACCACAGGTGCGCACCACCACACCTGGTTAATTTTTTTATTTATTGTACAGGCAAGGTCTCGCCAAGTTGCCCCTGCTGATCTCGAACACCTGGACTCAAGCAATCCTCTTATCTCTACCTCCCAAAGTGCTGGGCTTACAGTCTTGAACTCTTTCTATTTTTTTTATGTGGATGTTTGTGTTAAACTTCTCCATTTGTACTGCTTTTGCTGTATTCCATAGGTTCTGATGTGTTGTTTCTATTTTTATTTGTTTCAAAATTTTTTTCATTTCTTTCTTAATTTTTATATTGACCCCATGGGTCATTCTGGAGCATATTATTTAATTCCATGTATCTGTACTATTTCCCAATTTTTTCTTGTTGCTGATTTCTAGTTTATTCTGTTGGGGTCAGAAAAGTTACTTGATTTAATTTTGATATTTTTTAATTTGTTAAGACTTATTTTTTAGCCTAACATATGATCTATCCCAGAGAATGTTTCATGAACTAATAAGGTGTGTATTCAGTAGCAGTTGGATGAAATGTTCTATAAATGTAAATTAGATCCATTTGATCTGGAGAGTCATTTAATTCTAACATTTCCTTGTTAATTTTCTATCTAGATGGTCTGTCTATTACTGAAAGTGGGGTGTTGAAGTCCCCTAATATCATTGTATTGCAATATATCTCTCCCTTTAGAGCTATCAATATTTGTCCTACATATTCAGGTGTTCAAGTGTTAGGTGCATGTATATTTATAATTATTATATCCTTGATCATTATGTTTAATATAATGACCTTCTTTGTCTCTTTTTACAGTTTTTGACTTGAAGTCTATTTTATCTGATATAAATATAGTTACTCAGCCGGGCTCGGTGGCTCAGCCTGTAATCCTGCACCTTTGGGAAGTGAGTGGATTGCCTGAGCCCGCGGGTTCGAGACCCGCCTGGGCAGGCGAGACCTCATCTCTACAATAAATCAAAAAATCAGCCGGGGCGTGGTAGCGCGCGCCTATAATTCCGGCTACTCGGAAGGCTGAGTCGAAAGGATCGTCAGAGCCCAGCAGGTCGAGGCTGCAGTGGCCAGGAGTGGCCACTGCACTCCAGTCTGGGCCACAGAGTGAGACTCCAACTCAAAAAAATAAAATAAATAAAATAAATAAATATAGTTACTCATGCTCTTTTTTTGTTTCCATTTGTATGGAGTATCTTTTTCATCCCTTCACTTTCAATGTATGCATATTTTTATAGGTGAAGTGAGTGTCTTGTAGACAACATGTGACTGGATCTTGTTTTTTAATCCATTTAGCCACTGTATGTCCTTCAATTAGAAAATTTAATCCATTTACATTCAATGTTATTATTTATGGATAAAGACTTACTACATTATGTTACTTGTTTTCTGGTTGTTTTTGCAACTCCCTTCTTCCTTGCTTTCTTTCTTACTGTCTTTCTATGTGGTTAAGCAATTTCTCTGGAAGTATGTTTTAATTCCTTTCTTTTTATTCTTAGTGTATCTATTACAGATGTTTGCTTTGTGGCTACCATGTAACTTACAAAAAACATCTTATTGATATAGCAAGTTATTTTAAACAGCTGACAACTTAACTTTGATCACAAAAAGAAACAAAGAAAAAATCTCAAAACTCTACCTCTTAAGTCCATCCCCCCAAAATTTTGACCTTTCTTTTTATAACTTTTTTTTAGAGACAGAGTCTCACTCTGTCACCAAAGTTGGAATGCAGTGGCATGATCATAGCTCATCACAACAACTGAGCTCTTGAGTTCAAGTGATCATCCTGCCTTAGCCTCCTAAAGAGCTAAGACTGCAGGTACACACCATCATGACCAGCTAATTTTTAAACTTTTTTTTTGTAGACACGGTATCATTATGTTGCCCAGGCTACCATCTCAGCCTCCAAAAGCACTGGTATTACAGGCATGAGTCACCATGCCCAGCCACATTTTGACTTTTCATTATTTCAATTTACATATTTTAATATTGCCTATCTCCTAATAAATTGTTGTAGATATTACTATTTTGATTTTTTTAGTATTGTACCATTATTACAGTATTAAGAATAGTCCCTGTTTGTCTGTGTATTTACTTTTACCAGTGAGTTTTATACCTTCAAATGTTTTCTTGTTGCATGCTAGCATCCTTTTCTTTCAAGATGAAGAACTCCTTCTAGCATTTTTCGTAAGATAGTGGTGATAAATTCCTTTAGCTTTTGTTTGTCTGGGAAAGTCTTTATCTTCCTTTCATGTATAAAGGGTAGCTTTCTGAATATAGTATTTTTGGTTTTTTTCTTCAGCAGTTTGACTATGTCTTCCTATTCCCTCTTGACCTGTGTGACTTCTGGGGAGGATTTGCTGCCAGATGAATTAGAGCTCTTTTTTTTTTTTTTTTTTTTTTGGATTCCGCATTTTATTTTAATTGCATACAGGTAATAATTATAATTGCTAGATTTATTTCAATGAGTAGGTTGAGCTAACCATGTTAGCAAAAGTCATCTGCATATAAGGGAGCATTTACAACCTTTTTCTTACTTAGGTCAGATATAACTGCCAGAAACTTGCTTGCCTTATTAATTTGTTCAGTTATTCAACTTTCAGAGTTCAAAGATACATTTACTAATAATAGGGTTCAATTAGATTTTTTTTTTCTTTTCTTTTTTTATTAATCAGTATTTTTTATTATGGTTTTGTGGGGTACAGTTAAGGGTTAGGTGTACAATGACGTTTCATTCAGGCCCCTGTAGATAAGAAGTGTTTTCCCATCCCCCGCT
>NW_007249245.1:84167-118406 GCF_000164805.1 Carlito syrichta
CCATTTATAATGGAGTTGTTGTTTTCTTCTTTCAGTACGTTCAGTTCCTTGTAGATCAGGATGTTAAGCCTTTGTCAGACCTAGAGTTGGCAAAGACTTTTTCCCAGTCTGTAGGCTGTCTTCCTGCTCTCTTGATGGTTTCTTTGGCTTTGCAGAAGCTTGTCAGTTTAATAAGGTCCCATTTGTCTATCTTCTCTCTTAAGTCCTGTGGGTTTCGGGTTTTGTACAGGAATTGGATGCCAGTTCCGATTTCCATGAGAGTATTTCCTTCCTTTTCTAAGGTTCTTATGGTTTGAGGTTTTACATTTAGGTCTCTGATCCATTTGGAGTTAACCTTTGTGCATGGGGATAGATAAGGGTCCTGTTTCAATCTTCTGCATGTGGTCAACCAGTTTTCCCAGCACCATTTACTGAATAGGTTCTCTTCTCCCCACTGGTAGGTGGTGGGGGCTTTGTCGAAGATGAGTTGGTTGAGGAATTGAGGTTTTGCTTCTGGAATCTCAATTCTGTTCCATTGATCTATATACCTGTTCCTGTACCAATACCAAGCTGTTTTGATGATTGTAGCTTTATAGTAAAGTTTGAAATCTGGTATTGTGATACCACCTGCTTTGTTTTTTTTGCTGAGGATTGTTCTGGCTATTCTTGGATGTTTGTGTTTCCATATGAATTCCTGTGTTGTTTTTTCTAGGTCTGAGAAGAATGTTGTTGGTAATTTAATGGGTATTGCATTGAATTTGTAGATTGCCTTAGGTAAGATGGACATCTTCACAATGTTGATTCTTCCGATCCATGAGCATGGGATATTTTTCCACTTGTTCGTGTCAGCTTTGATTTCTTTGAGCAGTGTTTTGTAATTTTTATTTATATAATTTTGATGGTTTCTTTTTCTCTTTCATTTCATTTTTAACTAAGAAGAACACGTGGAAAACTGAACATTTGGGTTTAATTTTAGCAGAATTTGGAATAATTAGGGCTGTGTTCTGTTAATATGAACATTGCCAGTATTGGGACTGCAGGGCTCGCGTCTGTGCATTTGAATACTCCTACACACGGCATCTTGCAAAGGACGCTCAGTAAATCCAACCAGGTGACAATGAGGGCATTGTCACAACTTTTCAACTCCTGAAGATAACACATAGCATAAAAAAAAAATCTCACCTTGGTGATTTTACTCTTAGGGAAGCCAAAAAATTCCTTTTTATCATTTCCAAAATGCAACAAGAAGCATCCTAAATTAATTTTGGGAGCTTTCTTCCCAGCAATATGTAAACCTTGCTACCCCTGGCTCTGGGCTTGCCCAGGAACTTGTGGTGTATGGTTCTAGTTGCAGGGTGCACAGTGTACAGATGGGAGAGACTGAGACAAAGGAAAACTCTTGTACAGAGGAGTTTCTATATTTTCTTGAACTAGAACCTCCTTGACTTAAACTCTCCTGAACTTTTTATTCCCTAAAATAAAATATCAAGTACAAAAGCAATGTCACTGGGAATTAATATGCTCTTGGGTAGCAATCTGCAATTGGAGGGACATGCTTATATCTTAGAACTTGTGTTAGAATTTGAATTTTGCCAGGGTTTTCAGTTGCTCTTTGGAAACCTTCAGGGAGACAGAACTTACGTCCGCCCTTCACTCCTTTAGGAAGAAAACCCAAGTGACAGAGCAACTTGAGAGATGTCTCTAGGTGCAGTCAGTGAGCAGATGGCTCTCAAAGCCCCTGGCAATAGGGTTGGCGTAGATAGCGTCCCTGCAGCCACTCCAAGTGTGCTCCACTCTCTAAACATTGAGGTGGCACAGTTTTGGCTTTCTCAGACACCTCATCATACTGATCTACGTGCAAAACATAAGCACATAGGCGATGGCTGCATCGGGCCTGATCTGGACAGATTTAACACTAAAAGTCACATTCTTATGGAAGACCTGTGCTCAGGGTGATTATGGTGACAGTAAGACCCATGCTCAGGGCAATTGTGGTGATAGCAAAACCCATGCTCAGGACAATTATGGTGAAAGTACACTGTGGTTTAGTTAACAGCAAACGAAGCGGTTTGCATTTCCTGTCATACACATTTCATGTCCTGTGGTTGAAAGGCTGCTGATCAGGCCACCTGGAGGCTTCTAAACTTCATGTTGTCACTTACTTGATGCATGACCTTGAGCAAGTCATCTGGTCTCTCTCTACCTGCAGTTTCTCATCTATAAAATGGAGCAAATACCTGCTTCATCTATAAATTATGACAAATAACATGCATTCTCCTACACTCAGGATCTTGGAAAGAGAGAGAAAAATGACATAAAATTATTTTAAAATAGTTGAAAACATGACGCAGTGCAAATTATCACTATCATTATGTTTTTAATGGAAATCTGAATCATTTTTTGAATTTCTTCTAAGCCAAAGAAGACCTGAAAGTTTTACTGAAAAATAGATTAGAAAATGTCTGTGGCTGGCTCAAAGGAAATCATTTCCAGTTCCAGAAATACCAAAAGGACATCCCTGAAAATCCAGTTCTGGTTTATATGCTCAGGGCATTTATAATCTTATAAACTTGAAAACGGTCAAGGAATATTTTATTGAATGGAAAACAAATAATTTGAATTTGGTCCATATGTGCCAATATTCAAGTAGCAACTTGCTAGTAGTAGCAGGAGTGTCATTATTGCCATTGAGTGATGACAGGCACCGAAAGCTGGGGTTATAATGGACAGCCTTACAAAATTTTATAGCAGTCCTAAATGACAATGTAATGCATCCAAAGCCTCTCTACCCTTTACTTAAACCAGCACTTCACAGCTATGGAAGCTATAAAATTCAGAGCCTGGCAGTTTATACTTAATCTCTATAAAGACCATGCATGCAGGGTAGTCCCTTACTCTGTGAGATGGTATTTTAGCATCATCACCTCCAGCTATATAAAACAGCTTATCAGTAGTAAACATATTAATTTGACCCCAGGGGAGAGAAGGTGAGAGCAAATCAACCAGAGCAAGCCACTTACATTATTTATTTCTGCAGATGAATTCTCCATCTATTTTCATCTTGTAATCAGGCACTTGCCAAGTACACAAAAATCTCATTTTCCATCTCTACGGCATATGTGTCTCCTTACTTTGATATGTCCTGCTTTTAGGAAGTAGAGATGTTTTAAAATTACATTTCAAACAAGAAAAAAAAAATCAGTCTCCACATAATTAGTGAATGTAACCAGATTATTTGCAATCAACATATACTTAATGCCTTATTACCCTAATGGAAGTTATTGTAAGTGATGATAAAATTGGCAGAAAGAAGTTAGGCTAAATGATGATAAAATTGGCATTATTAAGTGATGAAAACCTTTTACCTTCCGCTGTTTTTTCTTTTTTTTCCTTCTCTAATCTACTCAAATTTATCTTTAAATGAGAGAATCTGGAGAACGCATTTAAGGCACTTGGGCCAATGAGGAAAATACAGCTTCTACCCCACCGCCAGCCCAGACGTGACAGTGTACAACCTCAGGAGGTGGAGGTGTGACAGACAGCAGGAAAAACGCTCACTCTCTTGTAAGTATGATTTCCATGTTTTTGCCCAGTGGTGCACTTCTCTGTTCCCAGTCTACGATTTTGCTATCGGCCTGTGACTCCCAGGCTTTGTGTCTGAGAAGGAATCAGAGGTGAAATTATTATTCTCTGGCAGAAGGCAAACACACACAAGAATGTGCGCGTGTAAATGAGGGAGGTCTCTGGAGCCACGCAAAGCGGGCTTCTCAGCCTTGGTGCCAGGCATGGGTGACAGCTGAAAAATGGCTCTCCCGACACAGATAACATGCTTGTCTCATACTCGTGGGATTCCTTTCGCTCCCTTTATTAGCATGTCTTTGATAAATTGAAGGAAAAAGTAAACAAATATGGATTTCCAAGTTGGGCATAACTGACTCCAGCTTGTCCATCAAAAGCTCTAATGATGTCTTCATGTCAGTGTGAAGGAGGTTGACAAAGCAGATGCAGACGTGTTTTCAAGGGCAAAATGAACAGCAAGTTACAGCAGAAAGGCATGTGGGTAAATCTTTGGCCAGCAATTTCTGGGTATAATGCTCTCTAAAGTAAAACAGTACATTCCTAACCCTCTTCTCCACTGGAGTTTAAGCTCTGTGCGTATGGGAAGATTTGTTTATTCCCATACCACTTTCTCCCCAGCACCCGGGAGAGGCCCTGGAGAAGTTCAGCAAACACTTGTTGAGTGAGGACACACATGATGGTTACTGTCACCCAGGTCTGAAAAGAGGAAATGAAGGAGTCAGTTATCCCTGACTTCCAAACCTTCTTGTCTTTCTTTCCAGGACCCCTCTTTCTGTCCCAATTTCCACAGGCAGGGATTTGGCAGCTCTGGGTCATCTTGACTCTTCCTCCACTGCCCACCACATTCCATTAGTTTCCAAATCTTATCCTTTATGATCTACAGTGTCCTTTTTATCCCCTCCACCATGCTCCCGGGCCTGACCCTCGTACCTGGTCTCACTGCTTCCAGTCCAGGGCTGGGTCAGTCTTCCTTGAGCACACTTCTGACCACTCTCTTTCTGCTCAAGAGTTTGCAAAGGCATCCCGCCATCCATGGAATGAGACACAATGTGAGGCCCCATCCCAGAGCCCAAAGTCACGTTCTTGGTCTTTTTTTCTCTGGGCACATGACATTTTGATGGGGCTTCTTGATGCCAGGGACATTTTTGACATGGCTGTTTTGAAATCTAAGTTATTTTCGATGTGGTTATATTCTGGTATGGTGAGGCCATCAGGGAACAACAGCCACTGAAAAGATAGTTTGTGATTCACAATCCCCAAGAAAAGGAGACAGAAGGCCACAAGGGGAAGCATCAGGGTCTGTTAGGAGGTAGAGAGAATGGGAGGAAACCATGAGTGAGACCCTTTGTTGTGGTTTCTGCAGGAAGAAAGGGGTGAGGCCAGATAAACAGGTTTTGGATTGGCTAGTTTGAATACTTTCAGCAGACTATGAGGCATAGGGGCTGTCCCAATGTGTGAGAGCTTGCTGAGGGAAGCAGCTGGGAGTATGGGCTCTGGTTGGCTGGTTGGCACTGGAAAGCCTTGTTAGCAGGCAAATAATTTAATCTCTAGGAACTGACTCCCCCTAAGTCAAGCGTGGTCCCCACATGTCAAAGCATCAGGAAATACAGAGAAGGAAAAAAAAAAAAACTTGATGAGTACCATGGTCTAAAACAGTCCTCAAATCACAAAACAATGCAATAATGCCTAAAATAGTCTTAACCCTCTTGTCGGGCTTTCCCCATTTCTAAGACCCACTCCAGTGTGGACTCCTCCTGTGTGCCCACCCCCAGTTCCAGACTTGTCATTAATTTGCTAGAAAATGTTCGACAATTATGGGAAATTAGACTCGGACTTTTCACACTTGCTCCCCTGGGAGTTGCTGATCCTTAAATGTAGATGTCTCCGCGCTGGTCTCAGCACCGACGACCACTTCTGTGTCTGAAAGCCTTGCAGTGGTTCGTTTCCTTTACAACTGGCTATTAAGAATCAAAACCAGTCGTCTGTTCAGCTAGGTATTTGCCATTTTCCAATTCATAACACTTAAAATAGTCATCTCGAACTATTTTGTTAATTTTTAATAGGCTCTGTCTGTGCAACGGGATACAGATCCCAAGAGTAGCTCTCTGCTCAACCTCTTGATTATTGAAGAACTTGGCCAAGGCCCCAAAGGCTTTTTTTGTTCCCATCTCATAGACTTTTATGCCAGCTTAAGGATAACATAAATTCCACCTGATTACTCACTTCCCTATTTTGTTCGCACTTAGTCATTAATCAGTTTTATTAAAAATGGTGGCTGGACTCAACTTGCCACTACAGGTAAAGGAAATTCGCCTTTATTTGAAGGACTGTCTTTTGAAAATTGTTTTAGGCTGGGCGCGGTGGCTCAAGCATGTAATCCCAGCACCTTGGGAGGCCGAGGCGAGAGGATTACCTGAGCCCGTGGGTTCGTGACCAGCCTGGGCAACATGGTGAGAACTCGTCTCTACAATAAGTTAAAAAAATTAGCTGGGTATGGTAGCACATGCCTGTAGTTCCGGCTACTTGGAAGGCAGAGGTGAAAGGATTGCCTGAGCTCAGCAGATTGACGCTAGGGTGGCCATGAGTGTGCCACTGCACTCCAGCCTGGGAGACAGAGTGAGACTCCAACTCAAAATAAATATATAAAGAAAATTGCTTTATTACCATTTTTTTCCCCAAGAAAACATGTGTGGGTAATAAACAAAAAGATAAGAGTAGGAGATTGTCATTTCTTAACTATTTCTCCTTTCTTTAAAACAGACATGCTATTTCACCTCCCAAATCTATTAATAATTATTTACTGTGGTATAATAGCTTTTTAAAACCTTTACATATACAAAACAGGTCAAGAATACTTATTTAAAACTATAATTAAGGTCTATCCTCTAAACTGACAATTAAATGAAATAGTAGATATAAAAAAATGTTTTTATGATTATATCTTTCTTTTGTGCTGGAAGATTGTGGGGGAGCTTTCAAAGAGTAATTTTGAGGTCTGTCATTCATTATGACAGTATTTTTGGTACTCTATGCGTTTCTGATCTGTGTATGGATGCATATATAAGAATATAGGACAACCAACTTTGAGGGGTTAATTGCATGTAGAGTAGTTAATCCCATAGAACACAATCATTTTGCAAAACTTGTAAGATCAGCTAATGCCACATTTTTTGTTGCTGAAGATGGTCAACATGGAGCAGAACTTGCCCGAGAGGATGATAATAATAGTTTTGGATATTGCTCTAAATATTTCACATGGATTCTCCCATTTAATCTTTAGAATAAGCTTATGAAGTAGGTATGTGGAAACTTTCCACCTGGCAGCTAAAAAAACTGAGCTGAGGTGTAGGGGGCTGGGTCACTGACTCTGTGCCTGGGCCCAAGCTGCTCCCTGCTGGGCCACTTCCCTCACCACACTGAGGGCTGGCCATACTCCTTTCCTCACGGTGGAAACATGCACGGCCACCAGAGGTACAGCTCATCATCTATCACGACATGCCCTTGAAGGAAATAAAATGATTACGGCATGCCCTGGAGAGTTGGACCAGGAACTGCCGAACTTTTATTTTCTCCATAGAGATTGTAAGCTCCTTGGGTGCAGGATACCCGTGAACTTCCCTTTCATTAGTGCCACCAAACTCCAGCCCAGCCCTGGGCACATGGCGGTGCCCAGTTGAGGAAGACCATGGTTTAGTGGACAGAGCTCCCACATGGGAGGTCACACAGGGAGCCAGGCCCTGGTTTTGACTCTCAACTCTGCTCTTTACTGTGTGACATTAGGCTAGTCACCTACCTTCTTTGGGTCTCCGCTTTCTCATCTCTAAAGTCGGAGATGAAATCTGCTTCCTGGGGTGGTTGTGAAAACAAGTGAGAAAATTATTGTGAAAGTGTTTTGTAAACTGTAATTAATATAAATATAAGCGATTAAGCAATTCCAGTTGAATTGCAAGTACAGTGATGGCCAGGCCTGGGAACCTTGAGCTGCCCACTGCCCAGGTAGCCTCGCCATCCCAGGGTCCCAAGTGTCTGAGTCCATACTGGGCAGGTTCCCAGGGAAATACTGAGTATAAAGGTAAATATATGCAGTAATATTAGAGAAACTTCAAGTCCAAACCCCACACAGCTGAGTCCTTCTGCTGGCCCTGCATGTTCCTTAGCAGTCACTGTCACTCTGTGCTGACCACGTCTAATGACCCAGCCCTTTCCATCACCAGATGAGGCAAGTTCTGTGGGTTGTCCTCATTTACAGGCAAAGAGACTGAAGTGCACAAATGCTGGGTGGAGAGGAGCTCAGGGTCATAGGAAGAGGGAAGTGGCAGAGGCCAGTCACCATCCAGGGTAGTGCAACTCCAGGACGCACCCCCCTGTCCCCATCTGACCCTTGGGCTGCAATTGCCAAGCTCTCCTCTGAAAACTTGAGGAGTTTTATGGGCCCAGAATGATATACCCTACTCACTGAGGCCCTGTCAGAAGCTGCTGGTTCATTAAAAAATAAACCTCCCCCTGCACCCTAACCTACTCCTCATCTAAGTCCATGGGAATAGACAGAAAAGTCATTCTTTTACTCTGAATATCCTTTGAGGAGGCTGGATCGCATCCATGGCCAGGCCCTGTGAAGCTTCTCCTCTTGAGGAGTTTGAGTCGGCAAATGTAGGTGCTCCAGACAGATGGGAGGACTAAAGGGAAGGGGAGCTTGGCTCTGCTCAGAGAAGGGCTTGAAGAGAGGTGCTTTAGTTTTTGTGTCTTTTTTTAATTGAGATGAGAGTCACATAAGGTTAAACATTTAAAAGTGTACCGTACAGCTAAGTGGCATTTAGCACATTCTCAAAGGTACACGACCAGCATTCAGCACCTTCTCTCTTTTTTACAAATTTTATTTTAAAGATGTGAGGTACAATTCAGGATTAGGTATACAAGTAGTCATCGTATAGGTAAAGTTTGGTTCTTCCTTTGGTCCCTACTTTGCCTGGTTTGAGATTAGGTACCCTTACTGATGTTGTGTCTCCCCTAACCCCTCACCTCGGCAGTATCCCACTACTGCCAATCCCTTTCTTATAACGTCATGGTAAATGTTCAGGGTCCACTTATGAGTGAGAACATATGGAACACAGTTCTTTGTTTCTGTAATAGATCACTGAGTATGATAGACTCATATATAACTATTGACAGGGGAAAAAAGTTGTACTTTCTGAGACACATTTGGCAAAGTAAATCCAGCTTCTTAAAAGAAAAGAATGTAACGAATTTTTCTCTATTTTAAGTCACACATTCAAGTTTCTGCAAAATCAATATATTGGTCCTTCTTTATGGCTGCATAATTTTCCATTGTGTATATGTACCACATTTTAAAAAATCTAGTCCAGTTTCTATAGGCAGCATGGTTGATTCCATGTTTTTGCTATTGTGAATACTGCTGTAATAAACATATGTGTGCAGGTATCTTTTTTGTAGTATGGTTTGAGTTCCTCCGGATATATTCCCAGAAGGAGAATTGCTGGATCTTATGCAAGGTCGATGTCTATTTCTTTTGGAAATTGCCACACTGTCTTCCAGAGGGGTTACACTAGTTTGCATTCCCACCAGCAGTGTAGAAGCGTTCCTTTTCTCTGCATCCTCGCCAGCATCTAGAAACTTTCCCCATCACACCAGAGATATGACTATCCAAACACAGGAGGAACAGAGAACCCTAGCACATTCTCAAAGGTGCACGACCATCACCTCTATCCGGTTGCAAGCCACTTTCATCACTGTCAGAGAGATCCTATGAGGGAAGATATTGAAGTAGTGAGCTTGAGGAACGTAGTATCAGTCTACCCGGTGCTCTCCCAGACACCACCACTACCTCCAGGTAAGTCCTCAGTTCTGCTGCTTTTGTGTAAGTGGATTTCAGCCAGAGATTTTCAGGGGGAGGGAGTCTGCATCCAACCCCTCCTCAGGGCAGAGGATGCGGGAGCCCGTGGTGGCTGGGATCCATAGCCAGAGTAAACCTGGGGGTAGCAGGAGGCAGCAGGAGGCCACTGGACCCTCAAGGGCAGGGAAATTGCGGGGGGGGGGGAGCAGCGAAGTCAAGATTACCGCAACTCCAAGGGCAGAGAGGCTCCAGCCGACTTCTGGGTCATATATGCAATCTGTGAATCTAAAAGGCAGCTTCTCAAGATGGGCACAGAAATTCCTAGCACATAATTCCTAGCCCTCTTCAGAGCTGTACCCGTTGCATCCTGCATTCTGGAAGCAGCTGTGCTTCATATCTTCATATCACTGCTGTCAATTGTCCATGAAGCAAGACCGTTTTCCTATTGGCTCTGTGATCATCTCCAAGCACGTCCCATCTCTCGCTGCTTCTGCCTTGGACTGATAATGCAGAAACGCAGGCGAGGAAGGGAGGGCTGGAGAAGAGAAGCCAGAGCTCCGGCCTCGGCCTCGCTGGCTGTGGCCTCCCAGGAGCAGGCTTGGGGTCCAGCTTGCTGGAGCCACCGCCAGCCCAAGCATAAGCCGTGCCCCTCCCTGAGGCTACTGCTCCTGCCATTCCCCACCCCCACTTCTGCTCTTGTCTGGAGTCAGAGTCACATTTTTTATTTCCCTCTGGTGCATTTCTGATATTTCTTAGTTGCTTTACCGAAAAGACACTTCGAAGAACATCTCTATTCTTCACAGCAAGGTACACCTATGTACTCTCAAGCTAAGATTGTATTTTATTGAGAATTCCCTTGTATTGTGATTATTTAATGGACAGTCTGCCCTGCTGGGAATGGCAGCAAATATAACTATTGACAGGAAAAAAAAAAAGAAAGATGCACTTTCTGAGACACATTTGGCAAAGTAAATCCAGCTTCTTACAAGAAAAGAATGTAATGAATTTTTCTCTATTTTTAGTCACACATAAATCCCTTTAATAGGTTTGAGCTCAAAACTCCATATTTGTCTTGGTCTGGAGTTAAATCTACAGGATAAGTTTAAAGGACGGAGTGTTTGCCCAGCATACTGTGCATCGAGGCAGTGTGTTTCCCAAGTTGGGAGAGAGGTTTGCAGGACCCTGGGTGTCATGGCCATCTCTGACCTGGGACCCTTGAACATGACTAGGGATGTGAAGGAAAGGGCTTCCTCTCAGCTTTCCTGGGAGCAGTCCAAAAGGGGGCTAAATGACTTGGGAACAGTTATGATGTCCAACCAGGATAGATGGGAGGGGGTGATCTTGACTCAGACTTCAGGGAATTTAGATAAAGGCCCAAGTGGGGTGGGGATGGGATGACTATAGTGAAATAGAAGATGAAGAAAAAGAAAAGGATCTGTGGTTCTAGAAGTTCTTAGAGTCAGACTCTAAGCATCCCTATTTGAGGTTCTAATTTTTTTTTTAAA
Source organism: Carlito syrichta (assembly GCF_000164805.1). Classification (NCBI taxonomy): domain Eukaryota; kingdom Metazoa; phylum Chordata; class Mammalia; order Primates; family Tarsiidae; genus Carlito; species Carlito syrichta. The sequence continues at coordinate 95,082 of NW_007249245.1, forward strand.
TCTGGACACATTGAAATGGAGACTCCTTGCCCTACACATTGGCAATGAGAAGGGTGATGACATTAAGTAGATGACATTAACAAGGGATGTCAAGGCCATGGCCAAAACTAAAGTTGTACAAGGGCTATCCCATGTCACCAGCCCCCAGGAGGGCATAGGCATTGGAATCATTGGAGGCTGGAGAAAGCGAAAAGAAAAGGGTGGTGATCTTGACTTTGGAGGTCCCCAAAGGACCTCTGTGTGTCTTGGGGAGTGGTAGAGTAAGAAATCAGAAGATTCCCAACTCCTTGAACACACCTTCAGGTTGCTGTGGTTTGGAAGCCCTGCCCATACATTTTTACACTAGGGCAACAATTTTGGAATTAAAGAAAAGCATTACAGCTCAGGTTGTCTATAGTCCAGAGATCTCCCCTATTCTTACCATGTGCCATTTTTGGGTGAATAAACAGAGTTCTGAGAGTCTGGGGCCGAGTAGGGAGATGGCATCTCTAGCTAGGGAGTTACTCACAGCGCACCACCTCCAACATCCACCCTAACGGGTTTTGGTTTGTGCAGTGAATGCTGGCTCTGCTGTGGAGAATGGCCTGTCCTTTCTATCTGCCTTTTCTCGCCTAGGAGTCAAACCCGGTAATACCTCTGTGGGCCTGGCAAACCATGCCTTTATCTACTGCTCCGCACTATTTAAAGCACTTAACATGTTCTCATACTGTCCCGGTTGGCCCTCAGTGAGGCAAGTGAGGGGATGTATAATATATCTCAGCTCACTCACTAAGAATCAAGCTGCCAAGGGGTTCAGCCACCAGCCCAGGGTCAAAGGCCCTGCACTAGAGACCCAGTCCCTGAACTCCACTTCTGATGGATGCTCCATGACCTCACCCTAACCAATGGGATATAGGCATCCTATTAGAGTGATTTTTTTTTTTTGAGGCAGAGTTTCGCTCTGTTACCCAGGCTGGAGTGCAGTGGCACGTTCATGGCCACCGCAGCCTTGACCTGCTGGGCTCAGGCGATCTTTCTGCTTTAGCCTTCTGAGTAGCTGGAACTACAGGTGCACACCACCATGCCCGGCTAGTTTTTTGATTTATTGTAGAGATGAAGTCATGCCAAGTTGCCCAGGCTGGTCTCGAACCTGTGGGCTCAGGCAATCCTCTCACCTCAGCCTCCCAAAGTGCTGGGATTATGGGCATGAGCCACAGCATCTGGCCTAAGAGTGATTTTAAAGAGCTCCCTTTGAAATGCAGGTGGTAGGGACACCAATAACTCATTTTAAAATCTACATAAACTTAGAAACTACAACATACAGAGAATATTATCTTCCGTGAGACTGGCCCACTTTGCACAAACCAGTCAAGAATTGGAAATCGATTGATTTACCAGGTCAAAACACTTTAGTAAATGCTACTATTAAAACCTTTTAAAAGGACTGTTGCTACCTTCAAGTTCTGCAAATGACTTTTGTCTTCTCACTGCCCCATGTGTGTGTGTGTGTGTGGATGTGAGTGTGTGTTAAGAACACTTAACCTAACTACCCTCTTAACAAATGTTCAAGTACGCAATACTGTATTCTTAACTATGGGCACCACAAGGAACCGAAGTGCTCTAGAACTTGCTCTCTGCACTTTAAGCGTAAACAGCACCAATCTGAGCCCCTTCAATGTGGTCACCAGGTGTGTCTGCCAGTCCAGCCATAGCTGGGCACCTACACAACACCTGATTCCTGTGTGTTTACTGCAAGAAAATGCACAACTGTTGCCTTGGTCTCAATTTTCAAAAGTTTTGGTCCCTGTTGAGCAAACTTAGGCTTCGAGATTTTTCTAACTAAATCGCAGTAAACCGTCTGCTCCAAATTTCACGTTCCAACATTGCACAATTTGAGTAATAACGAGCATCTGAGTCCCTCTCAGTCTATGCCCAGGTTCATTCCCTGCAGGGAAGAGATCGACGCCCTTACTGCTCTTCGTACAGTGGCGGAGGATCCAAGGGGTCACAAATGTTTCTTTTATCTGAGCAAACAGAATGACCAGACCAATCCAAATACCACTTTCCAAGAGAATTATGGTTTGAGAGGGAAACTTGTATGCAAGTTTCTACTTAATTCACAGCTACAGGGAAATCTAGACTGGTCGCAAAAGTTGTTTCTGCCCTTCCCTGTGGCATTGAAAGCAGCACGTGTTGCTCACGCCACTGTGGTTGGCCGGACACCCCCTAACGCACTCAGTAATTGAAAAAACAAGACACGGCCCCCCACTACTGAGGATTTTGTTTTGATTTTTTTACTCCCAAGGCCAGTTGTTCAGAGGAAATCCCCTACCTTAGTGAATAAACGTGGATCTGTGATTTACAAGGGGCAGCTGGCTTAGCAAACACGTTTCCCTGTGATAATAACTGCAAACAAGTGGCAACAACTTCCACATATATAAGAAAATAATAGCTGCTAAATAAACCAAACCAAACAACACTAAAAGGAAACAAAAGAATCTTGAAAATAAGACGTATGCTCCCCACCCCCTTCCACCCCAACTCCAGAGTGATCTCTTCTTGAAAAGACTCTGCACTGGTCATTCTCTGTGGTCCCCCACTCAGATTCCTTCTCTCCCGTCCTCTGCTCTGTTATGTGTCCCAGGAGGTCAACTTCTGCAGAGCTCGTCGCTCTGGCAGGACTCCTGGTTGGACTCAGCCAATGGAAGAGGCTGACAGGAGATCGGAGGACAGGAAGGAAAAGAGAGAGGCTGGGGTATTTCTTCCTGCCTCTCTCCATACTTTGGGGCCAGGTCTCTAATTGCAACCAATCTGTCTCTTCTTTGCTCCAACAACACCTTTTTTTCTTCTTGTCCCATAGCTCCAGGAGAGGCAATAAAGGAAAATCTTGAGGCCCTTTAAGGGAAATATCAGGGACCTAGCTAGTCCTGAGAAGTAAATGAGCAACTTGATACTCAGGAAGATAAAAGTAGCTTAAACCAACAGCCAAGGAAGTTAGAGTCCCTAGATGTTTGGTTCCATATAGAAACTAAAGATAACATCTTAACATATGTTCCTGAGTTGTTTCGCAGAAACCTGGACCCCCACCAAATGGATCCCTTGGCACACAGACCTCAGAAAAGGGGGAACTGGGGACAGAAGTCTGACTGCCATTCTTTGTTCTAAATTTCTTCCCAAAGGGCTAACAGGAAGTCACCCCCAACGGGTCAGACACAATTTCTTTCTACTGACTCAAGTCTTTAGACAAAGCTTCTTTTCCTTAACCAACGACAAATCAGAAAAATCTTTGAATACACCTATGACCTGTAATTCCCTGATCCAGGATATACCATCATTTTAGGACAAATCAACGAATAACTTCAATACATTGACTTAGGATTTTGCTTGTGACTTCCACTTTCCTGAAATTTCCCCGTGCCTTTGGAAATTCTTACTTGGCTGGGCATGGTGGCTCACACCTATAATCCCAGCACTTTGAGGGGCTGAGGTGAGAGGATTGCCTGAGCCCATGGATTCAAGACCAGCCTGGGCAAATTGGCAAGATCTCATCTCTACAAAAAATCAAGAAATTAGCCAGACGTGCTGGCGCATACCTATAATTCCAGCTACTTGGAAAGTTGAGGCGGAAGGATCACCTGAGCCCAGCAGGTTGAGGCTGCGGGGGCTGTGAGCATGCCACCACACTCCAGCCTGGGTGACAGTGGGAGACTCCAACTCAAAAAACAAACAAAAAACAAATCTTATTTGTAAGTCATCAGGGAGGTTGGGTCTTAAGTGTGAGCTTAAGGTTCTCCAGATTCTCCTTTCTTGGTGTTCTCCTCTCTCCGGCTGCAAAACCACATTGTGGATGTTTGGCCTTACTGTGTTGGGCGAGCAGACCCCAGTCTGGTTTGGTAACACAACAGCTCCCCAGTGTTTCAACATCATCCCTTTTGGTTCCTTAAGTTTCCCACATCTCTATCCCTGGCCTCTGCACCAAACTCTCTTCGCTCAAACCATCTGGTGTGAATTCTGTTTTCTGCTGGGACCCAGACGGCTATAGATTCACTTTACACTGAAGATGCCCGAATCAGCTACCCTTTGAGGCTTCTCCACATTCTTCTTTGGTAGCATTTATGGCCTCCACAGTAATCATTATATTTCTGTTGATCTCCCCGTTAGACTATGGGCTCACCGAGGCCTACAGTTGCCATATTCATGTCATCCCCAGCCTCTACCACACTATCAGACCAAGAATGGGCAGTTAATCAATACTGGTTGATGTTTGATTCCCTATAAAAACTAAAGATAGGGCAACCTCCTTGGGTCCCCTCCCCCTGTGGGAGCTTTTCTGTCCTCTCAATAAACCCTGCTTTCTAAAAATAAGAAACAAAAAAACCCAAAAGACACTAAAGATAAAATCTTAACATATTTCCCCAAGGACACATGGAACTGTCAGTTAAACAGGGTCTAAATGGTCTCTTGATACAAACGACGCACACTCTACTTTTCACTTTAATCTGCATATTCGGGTTTCAGCACTAGACAGGGGTCCAGTCTCTTTCTTTCTCTCTGTCTCTCTCTTTCTCTCTTTCTTCTTCCCCCCCCCAAAAAAATCTGCACATTCACTGAGTACCTGCTACAATATGTGTGATTCATATTTGCATATTTTGACTAAGGAAGGTGAGGCAAGGTAGCCAGCACAGGTTAGGCACAGATAGATAAATTTCTTGTAGGTAGGATTTAGAAAGCATTGAGACATTTTTTATTACTTTTTTTTTTTTTTACTGCAGGCCAGGCTGGAATGTGAACTCAGCCCCTCACCTCATTCCTCAGCCAAACGAAAGAAAATCCCATCAGATGTAAGAATAGGACATCCAACCTTTTACCTCCTAATCACTAAAAAATCCTTCAGGTTCCCTGTTGAGGGTAAATGGCTCAAACTCACCCCTTAACTGATCAAAACCATAGAAATCGTAAAACCACCCCTCCTCCCATCGGAGGCTGAGAGGGTGTCGGTTACCTGTGCGCCGCCCTCATTAGCATATCAATAACCAGGTGGCTATATCTAGCTTTTAGTTGAGAGCAGGAAGTTTCTTTTTTGAGAAACCTGCCCATGGCAGGCCTTTCTGCCATTAATCTTTCCTTCTCTTCTTTTTAAAACTTTGTTTTAAAACTTTGCTGGCTACTCTAAAATTCATTTTAGGGTTGAGTCAAATAATCCATGAGGCGTCAGGAGGGAATGACATTTTGCAAACATCCAGCAAAACCCCAGTCCAGGTTGGAAGTGGTCAATCAGGAGAGGCCTAAACCAGGTTTGGCAATCTCCAATGCCTACAGGGTCAGATGGGCAATATGAACCAGTTAGTCCAGTCAGACAGAAGCTGCATGTTAGAACTGAAGAGTATGTCCTGCCTAAATTGGGCCACTAATCCTCAGCTTGACCAAATGGAGTCCTGTGGCCATGTGGAAATGTTCCCAATTTTCAAAAGATGTCAGAAACACTGGATTTTTATTTTTAAATATTCAAAAGTAATTCAAAAATAGAAAAACTCTGAGGGAACTAAATGCAACATATCAAGAATCCAGCGGTTGCCAGCTTCCCACTCCTGGCCTAAACTACAGGCCTAAAGGCCAAGGAAGAGTCAGCCAGGTGGAGGTAAATGTGTGTGTGTTTGATGAGTTGGGGGCTGGGAACAGGTGCTTCAGTGGAAAGACAGTTACAAGGAACAACAGGAGCAGACACCCCAAACAAAATCAGAGTCTGGCAAGTTGAAGAGAATTTTAGGCTGAGGCATGGAACATGAGGGAGACATGGCAGTAGAAGAGACTGGGCAAACAGAGCCAATGGTGAAGGGGCTTGCTAATCCAATGGGGTGAGCATGACTAATTGCTATCACACTAGCCATACTCTTCCCAACTGGAATCTAAGTTATTCAGCTACCAGGCAGCAAGTCACTGAGAGGTGGGGAGGCCTCTCTCCATTCCAAGGTCTAAGCCAATCATGGTGGTCTCATTGCTTTTCCAGGGAGTGGTTGAACATTGGCAAGAACGCAAAACTGTTCTTGCCAAGAAGACAGTGGGGAAGAGTGCTTTCTACCAAAGCTTTCCTACTGATCGAAAGAGTCTGATAGGAACAAGTATCTCTCCCTGCCCTTTTTTTCTTTTTTCCTATGGATGCATCCTGGTTGTCATCTTGGGATCAAAAGAAAAACCAACCTCAGAGGACAAATCAATATGTTAGAAAGGCAGGGCAGCCAGATGCAGAGAATTGTATCCATGATGAGGTCATTGGGCTGATGAACTAACCAGTTCTAAAATTTCTCTTTCTAGAACTTCTTATTATGTGACGTGTTCCTTGTTGTTGTTGTTGTTGACCCATTGTGAGTTGTATTATCTGATAATGACCGCAGGAAATATATGAAATGAATCACCACAAGGTAGGGAGTTTGAACTGTATCCTCGGAAGCCATTAAAGGGTTTTAAGGAAAGAGACGTCCTATTCAAATCTAAGTTTTAGAAAGATCATCCCAACCACGGCAAAGTGATTGGAGTCAGGCAAGATTAGACTCAGGGAGGAAGATGTATGTTTCATTTTGAAATTCGAGTGCCTTGCAAGCAAAAATAATTTCCTTCATCTGTCACAATACCTTTCATATAGTTAGCACTCATGTTTGTTCAGTGCATGAGATAAATTGCTGAAGGGTCATCCCTTCCCTTATCGCAAGAATAATTGGAGGTCAGCTTCCACCTGAGTCACATATAAAATACCCAGAGGTCTCTTACCAAGAATTGCCAGCTAACTCCTTTCTATTCCTTTTTCTTCTCTCTTTTCTTTCCCTCCCTCCCTCCCTTCTTATCTTCCTTCCTTCTTCTTTCTTTTTGCTGCTTTCTATTTGGAGGGGTACACAGTATTCCTATAACCAGAATCAGCTACATAGTTACAAAGCATAGTGAAAAATGAATATATGTACTCTCTTGTCCAAAACGAAGGAAAAAATGCCATTAAAGGCACTAAAATGCCGGACACAGTGGCTCACGCCTATAATCCCAGCACTTTGGGTGACTGAGGTAAGAGGATTGCCTGAGGCCACGGGTTCGAGACCAGCCTGGGCAACTTGGCCAGACCTCTTCTCTACAATTAAAAAAAAAAAAAAAAAATTCAGGCATGGTGGTGCGTGCCTGTAATTCCAGCTACTTGGAAGACTGAGGCAGAAGGATCACCCAAGTCCAGCAGTGCTTGGGTGCGGTGGCCGTGAGCTTGCCACTGCGGTGGCCGTGAGCTTGCCACTGCACTTCAGCCTGGGAGACAGAGTGAGACTCCGACTCAAAAAAAAAAAAGTGACCAATAAAAATAAATCCATCTTTATCTTGGAGGCTTCGACCTTCTAATTCATTCCCTCCCAATTTCTCAGGAATAATTCAGATGCGTAGGTCCCAGGTTGCACTCATCTTTACAATGCTGCAGCACTGCAAATAAACCCAGAACAGAGTTTAGGGTTGAATTAAAGGGTTCACACATCAGAAAGCACAACCAACTAAATCTCTTCAGTCCACAAGCAGCGTCCATGCTGCCCAACCCTGTGTTTGTTCCACATAGACCGTGTGTTTTGACAAAGGACCAGAATAACCTCTCTCTCTCCCCCAGAGTAACAAGATTAGCACCTCACAGACGACCTAGTGTGCCTTCTCCACCGGTGACAATAGCACTATTCCTGCTTATGTGGATCCAGGATGAAAAGAGCTCTAGTCCCATTCCATGAGGTGGACTGTGTCCTCCTTGTCCTGCTAACCAAGTTATTAAATAGAAATTTCAAAATGAAGGGGTTAGGCTACAGGAGAGTCTTCATATCAAGTGATCCATGTGCAAAATAGAACACTTGTCTATCATGCTTTATCTGTATACATGTCATCATTCCTAAGACACACACTCTTTAAATTTAAACCTTCCTGGAATTAAGATGCGCCTTTCAATCAATGACATTGTATATTTTTTATCAATAGTCATGGTATAATTGTCATTGCTTGGGCAGGCACTGATATCACACATGCAGACGAGGGATCAGATACTTGGAAGAAAATGCCAGAGATAATAACGGAGCGCTGTTTCACCTCCTGGGAACTAAAGGTTGCCAAGAAGCGGTGGGGAGGTGGTAAACTAGGCGTATTTAGCAACATTCTCAAAGCAGGAGTCATAAGTGGGCTGGCTCTACAGAAAGAACATGGGTTGAGGCGGCCAGCACCAGTGCTTTTAGGGACCTCTTAAGAAAATGCTGCATCACTGGTGAGTTTGATGGTCTTACAGCACAGAGCACGACATTCAGTAGGAAATAGCAGCTTCTCTGAGTCACTATGTGACTCAGGAAGTCAGACTGAATGTGAAGAAGTTTTAGGAATGTCTGAAACCATTGGTTTCACTTATATGATCATCTTCATGGAACCTCAAGAGTGATATGTAATTTAAAAACCGATGTTCAATTAATAAGGCTATTATAAAAAATGGAAAAATCATAAGTATTGGCGGGGATGTGGAGAAATAGGAACCCTGTGCTCTGTTGGTAGGAATGCAAAATGGAGCAGCCGCAGTCTGGTGGGTCCTCAAAAAATACACATAGAATTATCATATGACTCAGCAATTCCACTTATGGCTATATACCCAAAGTAATTGAAGAGTAGCAGGATCAGCACCCCGCAGACAACCCAGTGTGCCTTTTCTACATGTTGTGACAACACTATTATTCCTGCCCGAAATTATAGTGTGCACCCATGTTCATAGCTGCATGATTCACAATAGTCAAAAGGTGGACACAAATTGAGTGCCCATCAATGAATGAACAGACCAACAAAATGTAAATATAAACAATGTAAATATAATATTTGTAAATATAAATGTAAATATAAACTGTTCCGCCTAAAGAGGAAGGGAATTCTAACACATGCTACAATGTGAATGAACCTTGCAGACATTAGCTAAAATAAGCAACTCATGAAAGGACAAATACAGTCACACTGTGTGACTCCACATATATGAAGTACGTGAACAATGGTAACCAGGGTCTGGAGAGGGGGATAAGGAGTTATTGTTTAATGGACACAGAATTTCATTTTGAGAAGATAAAAATGTTCTGGAGATGGATGGTGGTGAGATTGCACAAACAGTGTGCATGTAATTAATGCCACTGAACTGTACACTTTAAAATGGTGGAAGTGGTAAATTTTATGTTATATTTACCACAATTTTAAAAATTGCCTTATTGAATCTATACAAGCTCTACTAATAAGTATAACATAATTTTACATGATAAGAAAGCATTTTGCTATTTATAGCACTTTTTCCTTAGTGATATCTACAATAAGGATACCTTTTTCAGATACTGGCATATTAGATTTGTGAAATATAGTCATATGTCTTCCTTCACCTTCTCCATCCATATAAAAAAATCCACATGACAGTTTCAGCATTGAAGAGGGAAAATTGCGCCCTGCAACTTTAATCATTCCCAGCATGATTTTAGGAGCTGGGATTAGTGACCTCATCCCTGACCTCAATGAGTATATGGCTTCTTGATCAGGTAAGAATAATGCAAAATCCTTAGAGAGACTTGTAAGCTCTGGAACAAGAATCTGAAGAGCAAAGTTATGGTCTAAACTCTGTACTGGACAAGTCACTTTGCTTTTCTGGGCCTCATCTGTAAAATTAAAATTCTGAGGCCCCTTAACCCTCTTCTGCATCTATGAAAATAATTAGGCAAAATATAACCAAAATGAAGCAGAGACCATGGTTATGTGTCCACCAAACAGATCCCTTTTATAGCTCAACTGCTTTTCCCAGTTTCCCTGGCAGATAAGCAGAGCCAGCTGCCTGAGCTCTGGCCAAGAGGACATGGTTAGAAATTACACGTGTCACTCTCAGGCTTGGCCCTGGAACATCTCATGCAATCCACTCTCTGTCCTTTGCTGTCTTCAGAAGTCATGGGTTGAAGATGGTTCTGCCATGATGGGCGGACCATGATGCCTGGTTCCTGTGTCCAACCCACTTGGACTATGACGCGAGCAAGAATCACGCGGTGATTGCTTTAAGGCACTCAGATTTTGTTTTGTTTTGAATAATCAGCCCGCCCTGAATGAAACTAAAAGCAGAGTATGAGTTTAATAAGAATTCTTCAGATATAGGGAAGATCAGAGGGGAGGTCACTGACACAGGACCTAAAGGCACAGACAAAACAGAAAAGAGAGACTTTTCAGCCCTGGCAGAAGCGTAAGGATTCAGAATTTGGAGATTGGGATTTGGTTTGTTCTAAAGACTAGAGGTGAAGATTTGATGTTATAATCCACCTAAACGCCCAACTCTCCTTAGCTCCCCACCCACACCCACATCCAAAGATTCTCCATCCTTCAATGTTATCACCAGAAAATCTTCAAGTGGCTCTGGATGGACCCAGGAATATGGTATCGAAATACACATCACCATAAAGAAGCCAAAACAGTGTGGGGCCCGGGTGTATTAACTGTGCAGATACTACTGATTGTTAGTACTAACCCAAGATCAATCTTCAGTAATAAATGCCAGCAATTCCAAACAGAGGAGAGGAGGAGAAGTGACTAGACACAGGCAGATGAAATTCCAAAGGTGAAGCTTGCTAGGGGCTTGCTACAGATGCTCGTGGAGGGGTTAAAAATGGTGCTGAGTTGGGACTTAACTAATATACTAGGCAATAAGTTAGCACTATGGGTGCAGAGGCAGGAGAAATATCACAAAGAAAGTGCAGCAGAGGAATAGATTTCCTCAGGCAAGGGCGCAGGTCCTGGCATAATGTACTGTTGTGGGAATAATCCTGAAAGGAGCTAGGAGACTGCTGAGGGAAGCGGCCCAGGTGTGGGTGGTGAGGCCCCATGCAAAGAGTGCTCTGATGAAGCTGCTATGGGTGGTGAGTCTTGTTTGAGATTTCACCCTGGGAGGGGAGGCGGGGCTGGTTTGAGATCTTGCCCTGGGAGGCAGGGCTTGTTAGAGCTCGCTCTGGGAGGCAGGGCGGGTTTGAGATCTCACCCAGGAAGGTGGGGCTGGTTTGAGACCTCACCCTGGGAAGCAGCGCTGGCTTGAGATACTGCCCTGGATTAACGGATTTAGGATTGAGATGAAAAGGGACTGCTGTGTGCCAACCACCCCGCTCCTGCCAGCATCTCGACATCCGCATGTTACCCACAGTTGACCTGCTCCCTTCCCTGTTCAGAGCAGAGCAGAGTTCATGAATGAGGAGTAAGCAAGGGATAAATAAGCCCACACATTATTAGGTCATTAGGCAAAAAACTGCAAACACTCCTCAAATTTGGACCTGTGGTATAATTTCTCTTGGTTCATGAAGAAACCTCGGCAGAAAGGAAATCTCTTTCAAATTGGAGAGTCTGCCGTGCCAGGCAATGCCAGGATTCTTTTCCATCATATTTTTAATCATAAGTTAAATGTAAGCTCTTAAGCAATTGTCCTCAGTGCCATGCCAGGGCTCAGCAAATAATGTTGGCTTCTCAGGGCGGAGACTCTTTCCACCTCTCTCTCTCTCTCTCTCTCTCTCTCTCTCTCTCTCCCCCCCCCGCCCCTCTCCAAAGCAAATAAATGAACATCACTGAGCATCTTGGATCTGCATCGCCCAGTTTCTGGGATAGAGCACAGAACTGATAGGCACATCTTTATTTCTCCCTACAATATGTATTCTTGTGTAACAATCTCCCTCCCATTTCCTAGAGTCTCTTCCAGCCAAATGATGACAAACATAATACAAACACCACTTGCAGAAGAGATGGTCTTTTATTAGTTCTTAGAAAGGGCTTAATTTCCTTCCAGGCTCGTCTTTGTAACTGGGAAGCAGCTGATGGTTGGGAGTGAAGCAAATAGATTAGAACAGTAAACACCAGGTTTTGGAAATATGATTATGCTTATAATGGTAAAATAATTATAAGCAGGGACCTCAAAGCAGACTTGAGTTTACCCCCAGGAAGAATTGTACTCTTACAGTTTTATGATGGATTAAGATTGAGGTTTTAAACGATTTAATTGTACCTCTTTTGAAGTGGTGCCACTTTATCTCTAGAGATACGGAGAAAATAATACTTAGCTTCATATTTATAATATTTCTTTTTCTGAGGAGCTGTTTGGATTTCGGAACTGATTTCTCATGCAGAGGAGATATGGAAATGTTAGGAAATTATGCAGAATTCCATTTTAGCGATTGCCACACGGGATGATTTAGTCTGCTACAACAGCCAGAGTTGCTGGTTCTGGTACATAGGTTCTTTTCATGCAAATAGAATTTTACACAAATGACTCCAAATCCCAGGTTATTCATTTCTCAATTGTTTATCGTTCACTTTTAAGCAGGAATTGAGTTCGAAAGCATTCCCGTTACAGGCTAAACATACCATTCGTGCCACCTGCACATTCCCTTTCTGACCGAGTGACTTTGTTGATCCCACTTGAAATTAGCAGCCATTAGAGCTTATTTTTGCAAAACTACATGCCTCGACCCAGATATTGCAGATCATTAGCGAGCGTGAATGGAGGCTTGGGAAATGAGCACCCGCCAGCACTTGTCACTTCACTGTGACTGTTGCCTGGCCTGATAAAATGGAGAGCCAGCAAGCGGGGCTTCCCCCCCCCCACTCAGGACAAATGAACTGTTGCATAAAATGAGATAGTGCACAGGACTGAGACAGTATGATCTTGCCAGAGAAACTGGCATTAATGTGCGTCTCCCAAGTCACTCAAGTGAAGGAAAAGATTCCAGCGGGTGGCAGGAGGCCAAGTGACAAAGAAAGCCACGGGCACAATGAGAAAGACACTCTTAGGCTGCACTGGAGAGAGGTGAGAGACACGGACAATGGCCCAATTACTACGAAGAAATCAAAGGCGCTGGCTGTGCGTCAGACACTGAATTTTCGAGTGACTCAAAGAATGGAAAGGCGAACCCAGTGTGCATTGTCTGACGGATGCAAGGCGGGGCATGCGGGTATCTGGGCCTTTACGAAAAGTCCTCACCAGCTGAGGACCTCTTTTAGGCCTGCCTGGCGAGAGCCGCATGGCAGGGGGAGTTCCTGAAAGGTCAGAGAAGTTGGACTCCCTGGAAGGAGGAGTCCCAGCAGCCCAGAAGACTTCCGCCATCCTTAGAAGCCTTTCCCTTCCATGGGAGTCCTCCCCCTCCATCCAGCTGTGTCTGTGATTCCCCATTTTCTGTGGCTTAGAGAACCTGGGAATCTCCTTGTCCACTTCCCTCTGTTAAACAGCAAAACCAAGGCCAGGCGTGGTGGCTCAAGCCTGTAATCCCAGCACTTTGGGATGCCAAGACGAAAGGATTGCCTAAGACCAGGGGTTCGAGACCAGACTGGGCAACATGGTGAAACCTTGTCTCTACAATACATCAAAAAATTAGCTGGGCGTGGTAGCACATGCATGTAATTCCAATTGCTTGGAAGGCTGAGGCAGAAGGACTGCCTGAGCCCAGTAGGTCAAGGCTGAGGTGGCCGTGAGCGTGCTACTGCACTCCAACCTGGGCAACAGAGTGAGACTCCAACTCAAAGAAAGAAAAAAGAAAAAAAAAATCAGTAAAGCCAAATCATTCCAGGATACCCGGGAAGAAAGCCACCACTTCATGAAAATCAAATGAGGGACATTATACTTGAACCACAGTATTGGTTGATGCCAGAGACAAAATGTAAAAACAATGCTTTTGTTGCTAGAACCAAGTAAACTGGCATGAGACCCTAGAGATAAATTTATTCCTTTTAAATAGCATATTTTTTAGGATAACCAACCGTTCTGGTTTGCCTGGGTGTTGCCAGTGTTAGCGCTGAAAATCTCAAGTGAAACCTTCAGTCCCAGGCAGATGGGGATGGTTGGTCATCCTACTTTTAACTAATATCAGGGTAGCTGGTTTAGGGTAGAATAAGGTAAATGATTACATTTTTTTTTCAGACCTGGGTAAAAAAATCTAACAGCGGACTCATCTTCTTAGTTTTACATAAATAAAAGTATTCAGAAAAACCTGTCATGAACTAGTTTAACAGGTAGACACCAAAGACTATGGGACTTTAATTCCTGGCTCCACCAGCCATATGAATTTTGTCAATTTACCACTCAGTTCCTCTCTGCCTTAGTTTATTTATCTATAAAGTAGATGTACTAATAAAACATATCTCAGAGGGTTGTCATCAGAATTAAATGAACTAATAGACGCAAGAGGCTTAGGACAGCACCTGATACATGGTTCATGCTTAGCATGTCTTAGTCACCATCATCACTATTGTTATTTATTCTCTCTCTTTTCAAATAACCACCAGGTATAGCAAGGGTTAATATAAACATAACTCCTAAGTACAAAGTAAGCTTCATGTCATTACCTAACTGTTGTAACTCCTATGTCATTAAACATGGCCTTCTTTAAGACCTAAGACTGAGACTTTTTTTCTTCTTGACCTTGCACTTGCCTGGAACCTTCCCATATCCCTGGCTGCATCTGTTTCATCCTTCCCAGAGAAAGAGAAAGGAGTCAGTTAACTTCCTACCAGTCAATCTGCCAAAGTTTTCTTCTAGAAACAGTCTTTATCACACCTAGGTAGGACTACCTGGAGAAGGGAATGGTGTTTGAGAAAGGCTGCCTGATGAAAGCTATGACCTTCATGGGTGGAGGAAACCACCCCAAGGTCATCCAGTATGCAGGGAGTTGGTGGAATAAATATCACCACCTCACTCTTCTCCCACCCTTGGAACCAACTGGAAGGCAGAGGGTATGGAGGTCTGTTAGTGTGATCCACACAGGCACCCTCCCCAGACAATGGGAAAATCCAGCAGACTTCACCCATCTTCCTCTTAGGATCATCTCTGTTGGGAAATAACTGGTATCCCCAACCAGGGGACACACAACGTCCCCTCAGTGACTGTATTAGGGTCAATTTAGTCTTACTCCCTCCTGAAGACAAAAACATTAGATGACTAGTGTTCTTTATGAGGGGAGAAAGCAGAGCAACAGCAACTCATTGTCAAACCCATGGCTGCTACAGTCACCACTTCTGTAGCAAGTCCCAGGCTTAAGCTGACCACAGCTTCCTTCTTCTACCATGTGTTCTGTGGGCCCCTTTTCCCCCAGCTAGACAGGGGAGTGACTCACATCTTTATTCCTGCAAATTCTGAGTCCTCAGTGGTCTTGGTTTGATAGGATTGCCAAGGTTTTTCATTTGTCCAGGACTACTGGGCAAATGAGTATTAAGAGGCACCTCAGAGAATCTCCTGGATTGCAGATGTGACTCTTTCTGCCTCCCTTTCTGTAGAGGTCACTCGAACTCCCTTTGGGTAACCAGATCAGTTGCTGATTTACTTCAATAATTACACCACACCCAGAATCCTCATGGTAATCATCATCACCCTCTGGGTAAAGTTTGTGATCCTCTTATTCTCCAAGAGCCAGCTATTTCAACAGCTTACTTAAGTATAGATGTGCCTGGAGTCTCAGCCCTTACTTTTATTAGGTCTTTGATAGTGGCACTTATCTCTGCAAATTCCCAGGAGCATGACATTCCCTCGGTTTACTTTCTTAATAATGGGTACTGGAGGAAATTTCAGGGACATCTACTTGTCTCATCCTGCCACAGTAGCCTTCACTCCATGGTCAGGGAACCAATGCTGAGATGTGGCCAGTTACTAAGTATATCTATTCCCACTCTAATTCTGATAGGGGGAAAATTCACCACAGGATGAGTTCTAGTCTCACTAGTTCTACTGTGACACAGACTAGGGTAAAGGCTTCATCTATGACTAGCCTCAAAATGACCCTGCTGTGATATATGGACACAGTGGTTTTGGTCCTGGGAAGTCTGGGTAACTCAGGACAGGGTTTTGAAAAATGGCCTCGGGTTCCTCTGGGGAAAGTTTGGAAGTATATTCACAGTCTTCTGTAACTCTGTGTACATATTTCTGGATCCTTCTTTAAAGAAACCCAGTCACTCTTGAATTAAGAATTGGATTCTAGAATTGGATTCTAGATTGCATGATTTTTTTTTTTTTTAGTATCTCACTCTGTCGCCCAGACTGGAATGCAGTGGCCACTCCCGGTCACTGCAACCTTGACTTGCTGGGCTCCGGCGATCCTTCCGCCTCAGCCTTCCGAGTAACCAGAATTACAGGCATGCGCTACCACACCAGGTTGAATTTCTTGTTTATTGTAGAGATGAGGTCTCGCCAAGTTGCCCAGGCAGGTCTCGAACCCGCGGGCTCAGTCAATCCACTCACCTCAGCCTCCAAAGTGCGGGATTACCGGCTGAGCCACTGAGCCCGACTGCATAAGAGATCTTGAATTTCCACTATGGCAACTCAAGGTCAGTTTCTATCCATCAGACCTATAATTTTCTTCACCTATATAGATCAAGTAGCACCCTAGAATCTTGGGGACCTCAGAGACCTGAGGTTAAATACAACCACCTGGTTTCTAAAAAACCAAGTTGCCATTGAAATAAGAATACCCAACAAATCGCCATATTTAATAAGGTCTCCAACCTTCAGAGTATAGGCACCTCAGAGTTCCTCAAGGATCCCAGCCCCTCCTCACCAATGCACTTGTCCAGCTTGGTGATTCTTTTTTTTTTTTTTGAGTTGGAGTCTCACTCCGTCGCCCAGGCTGGAGCACCGTGGCACACTCACAGCCACCCCAGCATCAACTTGATGGACTCCAGAGATACTTCTGCCTCAACCATCCAAGTAGCGGGAGCTACAGGCGCGCGCTACCATACCTGGCTAATTTTTGATGTATTGTAGAGACGAGGTCTCACCAAGTTGCCCGGGCTGGTCTCGAACCCGTGGGCTAAGGCAATCCACTCACCTTGGCCTCCCAAAGTGCTGGGATGACAGGCTGAGCCACTGAGCCTGGCCAAGCCTGGTGATTCTTACACACACCTAAGTTTTCAAAGCATTCCCGGGAGAGCTCAGCCTCACTGACTATGAGCCATCATTTGTATTCTGGCTTCTATTAATCCTAACCAATTACCAACATCAATCTCAGATACACAAGGCGGTCTTTCACATCTCAAACCCTGAGTAAGTACATCTATATTAATGAATTTGTTTTCTTTTTCTTCTCTCTTGGCTTTATATACACATAATTCATTCTATACATGCTTCCTGGACTCTTGCCAGTAAAACTCAGCAAAGCTCTGAAACTCTTTTGGGTGTGGGGGTTATTGCCTTCCAGAGCAGACCTTCCACATCTGTATTAGGGCCGCCATGGGATGAACTCTCTTTAGGGCCTAGAGGCAATGACAGTGGTGGCTGTGAGTCTTGTGCTACAACTGCTCAGCACAGTTATTGAAAGGCTGTAGGGAAGGTGTCTGGAAAGGGTGAGTGTCTGCTTTTCACTATGAAAGAATTAAGGGGGACTAGGGAGTTCAAAACTCTTAGCTACTTCACGTTTGCCCAAATGTTCCCATCTCATTTCTTAGGGTGCTTCTCATTCTCTACAGTGTCCCCGTACAGTGACATAAGAAATCTTGATGCAGGAGACCTGGTAGAGCTGAGAAAATAATGGGTGCAGCAACGCTCTGGTTGTTACAAGCAGATCCTGGTCTTGGTCCATAGCTGCCCTGCAGCTGTAGGAGGTGAAGGATTCCTTCAAGACTGCCATCGAGGCTTTCTGATTTTCTGAGAGCATTCTGAGTTTTCTTTTAATTTTGTCTTTTCCCTGAATACACACCTTAGTGCTATCAAAAGCAGTCATATGAGCTCACATCATTTATAGCTACTATTATTGCCTGCACTGGGTTGGATGGTGTCCCTCTAAAATTTGCATCTGCCTGGAACCTGTGAATGTAAACTTATTTGGAAATAGAGTCTTTGCAGATATAATAAAGTTAAGAGGAGGACATACTGGCTAAGGCTAGCCTTAAATCCAATATGATTGGTGTCCTAATAAAAAAAGGAAATTTGGCCACAGTGCACACAGGGGGAAAAGGCCAGAAGCAGAGATTGGAGTGATGCATTTGTAAGCCTAGAAACACCAAGGATTTCTGACAACCAGCAGAAGCCAGAAGAGGCAAGGAAACATTCTTCCCTGGAATCTTTGGAGGGAGTATGGCCCTGCTGACATCTTCACTGTGGACTTATAGCCTCCAGAACTCTGGGAGAATAAATTTCTGTTGCTTTTTGTTTGTTTGTTTGTTTGTTTGTTGGGTCGGAGTCTCACTCTGGCGTCCAGGCTGCAGTGCAGTGGCATGCTCACTGCCACTCCAGTGTCAACCTGCTGGGCTCCACGCATTTTTCTGCCTCAGCCTTCCAAGTAGCGGGCACTACAGGCACGCTATATCATACCCGGTTAATTTTTTATTTATTGTGGAGACGAGGTCTCGCCAAGTTGCCCGGACTGGTCTTGAACTCGCAGGCTCAGGCAATCTACTCGCCTCGGCCTCCCAAAGTGCTGGGATTACAGGCTGAGCCACTGAGCTTGGCCAAATTTCTGTTGTTTGAAACCATTTAGTTGGATACGTTTGTTTTTGTTTGTTTGTTTGTTTGTTCGTTTGTTTGTTTTGAGTTGGAGTCTCACTGTCACTCAGACTGGATTGCAGTGGCAAGCTCCTGGCCACCACAGCCTCGACCTACTGGGCTCCGGCAATCCTTCCGCCTCGGCCTTCCAAGAACCCAGAACTACAGGCGTGGGCTACCATGCCCGGCTAACTTTTTGATTTATTGTAGAGAGGCGGTCTCGCCAAGTTGCCCACACGGGTCTCGAACCCACGGGCTCAGGCAATCCACTCACCTCAGCCTCCCAAAGCGCGGATGACAGGCTGAGCCAGTTGAGTTCTTCTGGTCGCTTTCTGATGGGCAGGCAAGGAGGTGAATACAGGCGAGGTGTGGTAGCCCAGATGCCTTCCCTGGACATCTTTTCACCTCTTTCCCCTCTTTTTGCCCTTTTACTTCTGTCTTGCTCTATGTGTCTCAACTCCTCAGATCCGACTTGTATTTTCTCTTCCTCCTAACACTCAGATCCTTCTCTCCATTCTGATAGTTTTAAACACTTGCCTGCCCAGCCCAAGGTCACAAGTCCTATGATGCTATGCCCTTACTTCACATCCCACACTTGTTCTTTTTTTTTGGAAAGTGTCGTGCTTTTTTGTTTTTGTAAGAAATCTAGTCCTACTGCATGACTAGCTCAACTACTATTAAGAGAAAAGCCAGGATGCATCACTTTTTCCACCCAGGGTTGAAGCAAAGCAGCATTTTCAAACAATGGAAGACAATTTCAAACATGCATTTCTGCTCATGTCCAGACCCAGGGGCTGGCCTCCGATCCGCCCCTGGTGGAGTGATGAGAACACCACACTCCTAGAATCACCTCCTTGTCTGTCCTGTGAGTCACACTCCCAAGGTATCGCCAAGCTCCCCAAGAGAGCAAATTGTCTTGGCGCTGTTGAAACCGGGACACAAAAACGTCCTTGAGAAAGCATTTCTGAAATCTTTATTACTGGAATGTGGATTAAACAGGCTTGCCGGGGTGAGCTGCTAAATCTTTACAAATGTTTAGGATAAAGCACAAATGAGAAAAATATGTTCAACTAGGCTTTTTGCTTCTAGCAAAACTGTGTTCTTAATTCTCTTCTACTGAAATGTAAGTGTTGTGATCCAGCAGAATGACCTCAGGCCAGATGCTGAAGCCATTGTCTTCAAGGGGCTATGCTCTGTGTTCCTCTCTGACTCTGTCTCACTTCCTCTCTCCATGACAAAGAAAGTCAATATTTGGGGTACTCTTATTTAATAACTGTACAATGAATATGAGTCACAGACACAATCTTCTGGGTCACTAGTAAACATTTATTTATTTTATTTTTTCATTTTTTTTGGTAACAAGCTTCTAGACCCCTTTTGTGTAGAATTCACGATAGATATGTACATTGTTCAATGGAGTATTTTAATATTTTTTTCACATAATGCTCTTCATCAAATATCTAAAGGCAGCAAATTGTCCACAGGGAAAAATGTGAAGAAACTCAGGTATATATATATATATACTGAGCTATGTATGGCAACATCATGAGAATAAAATATGCAGTGGATAATAACAACACTGCCAATCCCTTTCTTGTAGTATTACAGTAAATGTTCAGGATCTGCTTATGAGTGAGAACATATGGTACTCAGTCCTTTGTTTCCGTGATAAATCACTGAGTAATATAGACTCTAAAGCCATCCAAGTTGCTGAGAAGTCCATAATCTTCTTCTTTATGGCTGCATAATATTCCATCATGTGTATGTACTGCATTTTTTAAATCCAGTACATATGGGCAGCACAGTTGGTTCCATGTTTTTGCTATTGTAAATAGTGACTAGCAAACATTTTAGATGGTGGTAGACACTTTGATGAGATAAGATTTTACTAGTTAGGACAGCTTAAAAGAAACTCACATAAAATGGCAGTAAGAAGTAAGCAATTAAATTGTGGGGGAAACTGGACTTCTGTGATTTTATATGATTTTTAAACAAAATTATGGCAGCATAATATACATTTAGCAAATTATACAAATCATACATGTATCACTCAATAAGTTTTCACTGACTGAATCCCATATGTGGGACCACCACCTAAATGAGGAAACAACACTGTCAGTCCCTCAGATGCCCTATTTATAACCTCTTTCATGACTATTATTATCCTCTAAGGTGACTTTTATCAAGCTTTCTGTTGTCATCAGTTTTGCCTAAAGTTGTAAGTATGCCCTCTTTTGTGAATGGGTCTCTCACACAAAATTCTGCTTGTGAAATTCATTCAGGCTATTACATGTTGCAGTAATGCATTCATTGCTATTGGTTTAAAGCAGAAACTGGCAGACAACAGCTTGCATTTCTGTATGATCCGTGAGCTGAGAATAACTTACTTTATCAAGGGTTATAAAAAAAGAAAAAGAAAAGAAAAGAAAGAAAAAGAAAGAAGGGAAGAATATGCAGGAGAGACAATATGTGGCCCGAAAAACCTAAAATATTTACTATCAGGTCCTTGAAAAAAAAAATTCCAAATTCTGTCCTATTTATTGGTTCATCCTAATGCTGAGTGAGGGTTATCTGGTTGTTTTCCATTTTAACATTCATAAATAATGCTGCTATAAACATTTTTGCACATGCATTTTGGTGTATGTGTGTACACATTTCTGTTGGGAATATATCCAGGGATAGAACTATTGTGGCATAAGGTATGCAGAAATCAGTAAATAGTACTACCAAACATTTGTACAAATTTACACACTCATCAGCAGTGATGGAGAGCTCCAGTTGCTCCACATCCTTGTCAACACTTGGTATTGTCTATCTTTTTAGTTAGAATAATTTTAGTGTATATAGAATGGTATCTCCCTCTGTGTTTTTTGTGGGGTTTTTTTTTTTTTTTTTGTCTTCACCTGATGTCTTAGGATACTAAACACTTTTTTTGTATAAGTATCAAACATATATTTATATAAATTTGAACATATATTCTCTTAGTGACATAGCTGCTCCAGTGTTTTGCCCAAGGTTTGTCTGTATTTCCTTCATTCATTGGTATGAATTTTTGAAAATCAAATTTTCTCTTAAATATGAATTGCAGATACCTTGTTCTACTCACTGATTTGAGCTTACCTCCCTCATTGTATCCTTTGAGGTACAGAGATTCTTAATTTTAGCATAGTCTAATTGGTCAGTTTTCCTTTATAGTCAGTGCCTTTTGTATCCTATGGAAGAAACCTTTGCCTAATCCCATGTCACAAAGATATTCTTCAATGTTTTCTTCTAGAAATTTTATTGTTTACCCTTTACACTTAAATCTACAATCCACCTAGAACTGGTCTTTTTCTATGGTATGAGGTAGATATCAAGGTTTGTGTCCCTTGTGGGTACAATTGGTCCAGCGTTGCTTTTAGGAAAAATGACCGTACTGTGTTACAGTGTCACTTTATCATAAAATCAGTGACAGTATATGTGCAGGTCTGTTTCCAGACTCTCTTTTGTATTCCATAGGAATTTATCTATGGTTAAATAAGAATTTCAGCTTTCTTTGAGTTCTTCAAGATTATCTTGACTTTTCATCACCCCTTGCATTCCCATACAAATTGACTGAATCAATAGATCATTTTGAGAATAAATGAGTTTTTATGATATAAAAATGAACGTGCTATATCTTACATCTAATTATTCCTTAATTTCTCTGTATGCTATCTTGTAATTTTCAGTGCAGACAAATTGCACAAATTTCATTAAATGTATTCCTAGTTATATAATGTTTGTTGTAGGTCTTTTAAATAATATCTTTTTACAGTTTTACTCTGTAATTGTTTGTTTCTGGTATGTAGAAATACAATTGATTGCTATACATTGACTCTGTATTCAGTGTTCTTACTAAATTCATTATCAATTCTAAAAGCTTGCCAATTCTTTACTATATACGCAATCAAGTTGTGCAGAATAACTGTTTTGTCACGTCCTTTCAATTCTTGTGAAATTTTCTCCTAAACTTCTTATACCATACCGGCCATATGATACAGTGCAATAGTGGATATTAGCAGTGGTAGTGGGCATCCTGAATGAGTCTCGCTCCTGATCACAAGGATAAAAGCTTTCACTAACTCACCATTAAGTGTGATGTTTGTTATAGAATTTTTATAAGTACTCTAAAGTTCTCCTTTATTTCTGGCCTACTAGCTGTTTTTTAAAAAAAATAAATTAATAGGTCTTGAATTTTGTCAAATGCTTTTTATAAATTTGTTAAAATAATAATATGATTTTTCACATTTATTCTGATAATGTGTTGAATGATTTTTTCCAATGTTAAGCTAAAGTTGCTTTACTGGAATCAACCCAACTTCTCTGTTATCTATTACACCCTTTGTAAATTGCAGGATGCAATTTCCTAATATTTTCTTTAGGGTTTTGTATCATAAGAGAGATCAGATGGCAGTTTTTCTTTTTCTGTATTGTCTTACTGTGTCTGGTTTTGCTATCAAAAATACACTGCCTTCATAGAACAAGTTGGAAAGTATTTCCTTTTCATCTGCTCTCTAGAGGAGTGTGTGTAAGATTGGTATTATTCCTCCTTAAAGTTTAGAAGTATTCACCAGTGACTATGTCTAGGCCTAAAAATTTCATTGAAAAAAAGCTTTGTTATTTAAGTTTCTAAACAGGTTTATTGAGGTGAATTTGACAGACAAAAAGCCGCACATACTTGGATAATTTGGGAAGTTTGAACACATGTATATACCAGTGAGACCATCACCAATCACCCCAGCCAAGATATTAACAGCTATAATTCCGGCTCCTCGGAAGGCTGAGGCGGAAGGATCGCTGGAGCCCAGCAGGTCGAGGCTGCGGTGGCCGGGAGC
>NW_007249245.1:118426-119443 GCF_000164805.1 Carlito syrichta
ATCAAGCTTTCTGTTGTCATCAGTTTTGCCTAAAGTTGTAAGTATGCCCTCTTTTGTGAATGGGTCTCTCACACAAAATTCTGCTTGTGAAATTCATTCAGGCTATTACATGTAGCAGTAATGCATTCATTGCTATTGGTTTAAAGCAGAAACTGGCAGACAACAGCTTGCATTTCTGTATGATCCATGAGCTGAGAATAACTTACTTTATCAAGGGTTATAAAAAAAAGAAAAAGAAAAGAAAAGAAAGAAAAAGAAAGAAGGGAAGAATATGCAGGAGAGACAATATGTGGCCCGAAAAACCTAAAATATTTACTATCTGGTCCTTGATTGCCAACACGTGGTATTGTCTATCTTTTTAGTTAGAATAATTTTAGTGTATATAGAATGGTATCTCCCTCTGTGTTTTTTGTGGGGTTTTTTTTTTTTTTTTTGTCTTCACCTGATGTCTTAAGATACTAAACACTTTTTTTGTATAAGTATCAAACATATATTTATATAAATTTGAACATATATTCTCTTAATGACATAGCTGCTCCAGTGTTTTGCCCAAGGTTTGTCTGTATTTCCTTCATTCATTGGTATGAATTTTTGAAAATCAAATTTTCTCTTAAATATGAATTGCAGATACCTTGTTCTACTCACTGATTTGATCTTACCTCCCTCATTGTATCCTTTGAGGTACAGAGATTCTTAATTTTAGCATAGTCTAATTGGTCAGTTTTCCTTTATAGTCAGTGCCTTTTGTATCCTATGGAAGAAACCTTTGCCTAATCCCATGTCACAAAGATATTCTTCAATGTTTTCTTCTAAAAATTTTATTGTTTACCCTTTACACTTAAATCTACAATCCACCTAGAACTGGTCTTTTTCTATGGTATGAGGTAGATATCAAGGTTTGTGTCCCTTGTGGGTACAATTGGTCCAGCGTTGCTTTTAGGAAAAATGACCGTACTGTGTTACAGTGTCACTTTATCATAAAATCAGTGACAGTATATGTGCAGGTCTGTTTCCAGA
>NW_007249245.1:119463-120137 GCF_000164805.1 Carlito syrichta
TCAAAAAAAAAAACCCAAAAAACTGACAGCCATTATTTCCAAAAGACTCCTCATTCCTCTGTATCATTTCTTTCTGCCCTACCAAGGCTCATCCCTCAGCTTTATATCACTTTACATTATTGGCAATTTCTCAATATTTAATAGAGGTGAAATCATAATGTTATTTGCGTCTGTCTTCTTTCACTCAGGATAACCACTTTGAGATTTATTTGCGTCATGTCGTGTATTGATAATTTTTTCTAAGCTGAGCAACATTCCATGGTAAGGAAAAATCTTACTTTGCAAACTTCACTGCAACACATTTAACCAATCACCTCTTGATGTACGTTTAGGTTTTTTTCCTCTTTGGAGCTATTGCACATAAGTCTGCTATAAATATTGATATACACGCCTTGGTATAGACATATGCTTGCTTTTCTTTTCTTGTCTACCAAGGAGTAGAATGACCGGGCCATATAGCAGGTATGTGTTTAACCGTGTGTGTGTGTGTGTGTGTGTGTGTGTGTGTGTGTGTGTGTGTGTGTGCTGGAGTCTCACTCCGTTGCCCAGGCTGGAGTGCAGTGGCGCACACATGGCCACCACAGCATTGGCCTTATAGCAGGTATGTGTTTAACCACGTGTGTGTGTGTGTGTGTGTGTGTGTGTGTGTGTGTGTGTGTGCTGGAGTCTCACTC
>NW_007249245.1:120157-123921 GCF_000164805.1 Carlito syrichta
TCTGGGCGACAGAGTGAGACTCCAACTCAAAAAAAAAAAAAAAAAAGATATTAACAGCCAGTCAGCCTCAGTGGCTCAACCTGTAATCCCAGCACTTTGGGAGGCTGAGGTGAGTGAATTGAATGAGCCCGGGGGCTCGAGACCAGCCCGGGCAACTTGGCGAGACCTCGTCTCTACAATAAAATAAAAAATTAGCTGGGCATCATAGCGTGCGCCTGTAGTTCTGGCTACTCAAAAGGCCGAGGCGGAAGGATCGCCTGAGCCCAGCAGGTAGATGCTGCGGTGGCCATGAGCGTGCCACTGCCCTCCAGCAGCCTAGCAGCCTGAGACTCCAACTCAAAAAAAAAAACCCAAAAAACTGACAGCCATTATTTCCAAAAGACTCCTCATTCCTCTGTATCATTTCTTTCTGCCCTACCAAGGCTCATCCCTCAGCTTTATATCACTTTACATTATTGGCAATTTCTCAATATTTAATAGAGGTGAAATCATAATGTTATTTGCGTCTGTCTTCTTTCACTCAGGATAACCACTTTGAGATTTATTTGCGTCATGTCGTGTATTGATAATTTTTTCTAAGCTGAGCAACATTCCATGGTAAGGAAAAATCTTACTTTGCAAACTTCACTGCAACACATTTAACCAATCACCTCTTGATGTACGTTTAGGTTTTTTTCCTCTTTGGAGCTATTGCACATAAGTCTGCTATAAATATTGATATACACGCCTTGGTATAGACATATGCTTGCTTTTCTTTTCTTGTCTACCAAGGAGTAGAATGACCGGGCCATATAGCAGGTATGTGTTTAACCGTGTGTGTGTGTGTGTGTGTGTGTGTGTGTGTGTGTGTGTGTGTGTGTGCTGGAGTCTCACTCCGTTGCCCAGGCTGGAGTGCAGTGGCGCACACATGGCCACCACAGCATTGACCTGCTGGGCTCAGATGATCCTTCTGCTTCAGCCTTCCAAGTAACCAGAACTACAGGAGCATGCTACCATGACTGGCTGATGTTTTGATTTATCGTAGAGACGAGGTCTCACCAAGTTGCCCAGGCTGGTCTCGAACCCGTGGGCTCAGACAATTCTCTCACCTTGGCCTCCCAAAATACTGGGATTATAGGCTTGAGCCACCGCATCGGTCCTTGTTTAACCCTTTAAAAACCAAGCAAACTTTTTCTGTCATCGTGCCATGTTATATTCCCACCAGCAGTGTTTGAGATTTGTAGTTACTCTTCATCCTTTCCAACATTTGGTGTGTTCAGATATTTTAATTTTAGACATTCTATTCTTTGTATAGTAATGTCCCATTGTGGTTTTAATCTGTATTTCTCAAATTAATAATATTGGGCATTTTTGTGTACCTATTTGGCATGTGTATATCGTCTCTGTTAAAGTGTCAGTTCAAGTCTTTGCCCATTTTATATGGGGTTGTTTGTTTTCTTATTATCATGTTTTAAGCATTCTCTTTCTATTCTGGACCCAAGTCTTTAATCATAAATAGGACTTGCAAATGCAGTCTATAGTTTATTTTTCATTCACCTTAAAGTATGTTTTGAAAAGCAAAACTTCTTGGTTTGGATGATGTACAGTTTATCAATATTTTCTTTCTTTGGAACCAGATTTTGATGTGGCGTCTGAAAAATTATCTAATCTGAGATCACAAGCATCTTTATTTTTGTTCTCCTCTTCAAACTTATAGTTTTAGGATGTACATTTAGGTGTATGATGCATTTTGTGTTCGTTTTTTTTGTTTCCGCCAGTTGGGAGGTTTTTTTTAGAACTAGATTTGCCCTACCTAACAGCCCAGCAATTGCACTCTCGGCTGTTTATCTCAGAGAACTGAACATTTATGTCCACACAAACACGTGTACAGAAATGTTTGCAGAAATGAATGCAAGTGGCCTTCCAGAGGCAACATTTAAGCAAACTGTGGTGCATCCACCCTGTAGAACTACACTCGACAATAACTAGGAATGAGCTATGAATCTGGGCAGCGACTTGGATGCATCTCCAGGAAATTATGCTGAGTGAAAAAAAGCCAGTCCCTGTGTGGTTTCCTTTATATAACTTTGTATACATGATACAGTTATATAGTCGAAGAGGGTAGTTGTTGCCAAGGATCAGAGATGTGGCAGGGGACAGTAGTAAAAAGGAAGCCAGGCTCCGTAGCTCAGCCTGTAATCCCATGCCTTTGGGAGGCTGAGGTGAGTGGATTGCCTGAGCCCGTGGGTTCGAGACCCGCCTGGGTAACTTGGCGAGACCTCATCTCTACAATAAATCAAAAAATTAGCTGGGCATGGTAGCGCGTGCCTATAGTTCCAGCTACTTGGAAGGCTGAGGCGGAAGGATCGCCGGAGCCCAGCAGGTCGAGGCTGCGGTGGCCGGGAACGGCCACTACACTCCAGTCTAGGCGACAGAGTGAGACTCCAAATCAAAAAAAAAAAAAAAAAAAAAAAAGGAGGTGGCAATAGCTATATAAAGGTAGCATGAAGGCTCTTTGCAACTGAACTGTTTTGTATCTGGATTGTGGTGGTGGTCACAGAAGTCAACACATGATAAAATTGTAAAGAACTCAATACCCACACACACATACACAAATTAGGGCATGTAAAACTTAGGAAATCTGAATGAGATCAATGGACTGTATCAGGGTCAATTCTCCAGCGTGGTTACTATAAAAAATAATAAATAAATAAATAAGACATTAGTTAAGCTGTTTTAACAAAAAGTGTTGATAGCTTGGGCAAAAATGAGAGCAATAGGGTGAGGAAGGAAGCAACGTATGTAACATACATACTATAGAGTACAAGATACTAACTTGGAAACAAATGTTTGGTAAAAATCACAGTGAACCATTTAACCAGAGCTTTGTCAGTTGCATTAATCTCAAAGAATCAGTTTTTTTGCTTTCTCTGTTTTCTATTGTACTGAGTTCTACTTTTTGTTTTGTTTTGTTTTGTTTTGTTTGAGTTGGAGTCTCACTCTGTTGCCCAGGCTGGAATACAGAGGCAGCTCATGGCCACCCCAGTGTTGACCTGCTGTGCTCAGGCAATCCTTCTGCCTCAGCCTTCCAAGTAGCTGGAACTATAGGTGCACACCACCACGTCTGGCTAATTTTTTTATTTATTGTAGAGACAAGGTCTCACCAAGTTGCCCAGGCTGTTTTTGAACACCTGGACTCAGGCAATCCTCTTGCCTCAGCCTCCCAAAGTGCTGGGATTACAGGCTTGAGCCACCAAGCCCAGCCCTGGGTTCTACTTTGATCTTTATTATTTCCTTTATTCTGGTTACTTTAGATTTCATTAGGTCTACGTATTTTAGTTTCTTAATGCTTAGTCTTTGATTTGAAATATTTTTTCTTTTCTAATATAGGTGTTTAGTCCTATAAATTTCCTTTTAAATACAGATTTAGTTTCATCTCATAAATTTTGGTCGTGTTTGTGTTTGCATTTGCATTCAGTTTCTAGTTTCCCTTTTTTTGTCATCATATGTCACTTAGTCTGTTAGTTTCCAAACATTTGAGGATTTTCTAGAAATTTTTGTTATTTACTTCTGATTTGACATTGTTGTAGAGAGTAATACTTTGTATTATCTGATTCCTTTAAAAGTTATTGAGAATAGTTTTATACCCCAAAATATTATCTATTTTGTTTAATGTTCAGTGTGCACTTGAAAAAATGTATATTCTGCTGTTATTGGATGGTATGTTCTTTGTTTTTTTTTTTTTTGAGTTGGAGTCTCACTCTGTCGCCCAGACTGGAGTGCAG
>NW_007249245.1:124086-140780 GCF_000164805.1 Carlito syrichta
GCTCAGGCAATCCACTCACCTCAGCCTCCCAAAGGTGCGGGATTACAGGCTGAGCCACTGAGCCTGGCTGATGGTATGTTCTGTAAATGTTAGTTGCATCAGGTACACTGATAGGGTTGTTCAGATCTATATCCACTGATTCTCTCTATACTTGTTCTCTCAGTTGTAGAGACATGAGTAGCAAAATCTACAATAAATGTGGATTGTTTTATTTCTCCTTGTAGTTCTTTCAATTTTTGCTTCATATACTTTAAAGGTCTGTTTTAGATATATAAATGTTATAATCGTATGTTCTTTTCATAAACTGATATTTTTGTTATTATGAATGACTCTCTTTGTCCTTGGTCATATGTTTTTTTTACTCTGAAATTGACTTCACCTGATACTAATATACCCATTAGTCTTTTTTCTGATTGGTGTTAGTGTGGTATATCTTTTTCCATTCTTTTACTTTTAACCTATTTGTGTCTGTATATTTCTTTTTTTTTTTCTTTTTTTTTCTTTTTGAGTTGAAGTCTCACTTTGTTACCCAGGCTAGAGTACAGTGGCATGCTCACAGCCACCCCAGTGTCGACCTGCTGAGCTCTGGTGATCCTTCTGCCTCAGCCTTCCAAGTAGCCAGAAATACAGGCACATGCTATAACACCCAGGTAATTTTTTTTTAATTGTGAAGACAAAGTCTCGCCAAATTGCCCAGGCTGGTCTTGAACCTGTGGGCTCAGGCAAACCTCACAAAGTGCTGGGAATACAGGCTGAGCCACTGAGCCCAGCCTGTGTCTGTATATTTCTAATAGATTTCATGTAAATAGCATATACTTGAGTCTTGGTTTTCTTATTTCATCTGACACTCTGTGTCTTTAAATTGTGATGTTTGGATCACTGAATGTGATTATTGATAGGATGCATTTCACTCCATCATCTTGCTGTTTGTTTTCTATTTGTCTTTTATTTGTTCTCTTTCTCTCTTTTTCTACCTTCTTTTGGATTAATTATATTTTATGATTTTATTTTATATTTTTCATTGTTATTAACTATAATGTTATTTTAATGACTGATTTAGGTTTGTAGTATACAAATTTTACTTTTCATGATCTACCTTGATATGATATTATATTTTACATATATGGTTTTTTAACCTTACAACAGATTATTTTCATTTCTCCCTTCCTAGCATTTGTACTATTACTGTCATACTTATTTCTTTTACATATAGTGGTCTCCCTTTATCCATGGTTTTGTCTTTTGTGGTTCCAGTTACCTGTAGTCAGCCATGGTCCAAAAATATTAAGTGGAACATTTCAGAAATAAACAATTCATATGTTTTAAATTGGGCACCACTCTGAGAAGTGTGATGAAATCTCATGCTGTCCTGTTTCTTCCCACCTGGGACATGAATCCTCCCTTTATCCAGCGAATCTAGGCTATATAAGGGGGGGATCACCCGAAAAATGGAACTTATTTATTAAAAATTGTGTATTTATTGTTACATGTTTAAACTTTAGTCACCTTCAAAGTACTGGGCATTTGATGCAATACACTCATCAAGATTTTTTTCCACTGCTCAAAACAGTTTTTGAACTTATCAATTTTGATGTCTTTTAGTGCTTCCGCTGTTTTTTGTTTCACTTCTTCCACATCGATAAAGCATTTCCTTTGAGGACTTTTTTCATCCAGGGAAACAAAGAGATATTGCTCAGGGCAAGATCAGGTGAATAGAGAGGGTGGAGCACAGTGGTTTTGGTCAAAAACCACTGAATACTCAGTACCAGGTGAGCAGGTGCATTTGTAAATCACTCATCATGAAATGGGCAAATGTACTGAAAGAATCTCCAAAAAAACAAAAAAATCACTGAAGTTGAACACTGATGTTGATGGGTTCCTAGAACACTTACCTAGCAAAGAAAGCCTGTACTACAAGGGGCCCTCCCTTCAAAAAATTATTCCAGTTTTTCTTGAGTCCCTCCTCATATACTACCTGCTGGTTAGTCTCTTAGTAGATGTCTTGACTATCAGTCTGACTGTCACGGTACCACAAAACTCAGGTTCAATCCTTATTTTACTTAATATTGCCCCACAAAGGGCAAGAGTAGTGATGTTGGCAATTCAGATTATACCAAAGAGAAGCTATAAAGTGTTTCCTTTAAGTAAAGAGGTGAAAGTTATTGACTTACTAAGGAAAGAAAAAAATTGTATGCTAAGGTTGCTAAGCCCTTATGGTAGCAATTAATCTTCTATCCATGAAATTATAAAGAAGGAAACAGAAATTTGTACATAAAATTTATAGGATTCAGTACTATCTGTGGTTTCAGATAATCACTGGGAGGTCTTGGAACAATACCCTACAGATAAACCTCACAATACATATTGTATTATTTTTCTTTTAAACAAGCAATTATCTTTTACAGAAATTCAAGTGATAAGATAAAGTCTTTATGTTTATCCATGTAGTTACCATTGCTGGGGCTCTTTATTCTTTTGTGTGGATTTAGATTTCCGTCTTGTATCATTTTCCATCTGCTTGAAGAATTTCCTTTAACATTTATCATAGTGCAAGTCAAATTGTGAGGAATACTTTCAGCTTTTGTATGTCCAAAAATGTCTTTATTTTTGCTGAGTAAAGATTTTTTTTTCTTTCAGGACTTTAAAGGTTTTCTCCATTGTCTTCTAATTTGTATTATTTCCACCACAAAATCTGCCTGTCATCTTTATCTCATTTCCTTTGTGCATAATTTGTTTTTTTAATCTGGAAGCTTTTATAATTTTGTTTCTTTTACCAGTTTTAAGCAATTTTATTATAGCATGTATAATTAACAAATAGTTATTTGCTGCTGCTGTTGTTCAGGGGTTGTTAGTATATTTTGCCCAGAGTTTACGGTTTTTAATCTGTGAGAGGGTTAATCTAACACAAACTACTCCACCATTACTGAAAACAGAAACGGTTATCACTCCAAAATATTTTCTAATTTCTATTCTGATTTATTCTTTGACCCATGAGTTATTTAGAAATTTGTTACCTAATTTCCAAGCATTTGGGAACTTTCTAGTTTTCTTTTCATACTGGTTTATGGTTTAATTTCACTTTCAAATAATATGCTCTAAATAATTTCACTGCTTGTTTTATGAACCAGAATATGTTCAACTGAGGTAAATATCCAATGTGATTTCAAGAGAATGGATACTCTGGCATTTTTGGTGAAGTTTTATATATATATAGCAGGTCAAATTTATTAATCATATTGTGCAAGTCTTTTGTGTCCTCACTGAATTTTGTCATGTTGTTCTGACAGTTAATTAGAAATTAATGTCAAAATGTCCCAATAAGATTGTGAATTTGTCTATTTCTACTTTATTCCTGTCAACTTTTGATTTATATATTCTGTAATTATGTAATTAAGTATATATAAATTTATAACTTTTGTGTATTTCTTGAAGCTTGACCATTTTATTACTTTTAAAAAGTCTCTCTTTGTCTCTGGTGATGTTTCTCGCTTTCAGGTACAATTTGTCAGTTGACCAGTCATTGGTAGATTAGTTTTCTTTTGACTTTCTTTTCCTAGTGTTTGGAAGGTACATTTTACTCTGTCCTTTACTTTTCAGTCTTTTTATTTTGTCTTTTTATTAAAATTTGTCTCTTGTTAGCCACATTTAACTGGGTTTTGCCTTTTTGAAATTCAATCTAATATTCTTTGCATTTTAAATGGTTGTATTTTAAATGGTACCTTTTGTCTTAATGTAATTATTAATTTGCTTGGATCGCTGCCATTCTACCTGTTGTGTAGACCTTTTATTCCTCTTTTTTAAAAAAACTTTTTTTAGATAATAAAAAATATTTTATTATTCTACAATTTTTACTTATTTGTTTTTAGTTGTTTCTTTATTGTTCTTTAACTCACTACTCCAGAGACTACCTATTCCTTTTACTTTTTTTTTTTTTTTTTTTGAGTTGGAGTCTCACTCTGTCGCCCAGACTGAAGTGCAGTGGCTGCTCCCTGGCCACTGCAGCCTCGACCCGCTGGGCTCCAGCGATCCTTCTGCCTCAGCCTTCCGTCCTTTTACTTTTTAAGGTTCAATACAAATTAGTTCTTTTATGAGTTGTCATACTAGAACTTTTTTTTTTGAGTTGGAGACTCACTCTTGCTGCCCAGGTTGGAATGCAGTGGCATGCTCATGGTCACCACAGCTTCCACCTGCTGGGCTTAGGCTATCCTTCTGCCTCAGCCTTCCAAGTAACTGGAACTACAGACACATGTCACCACACCTGGCTAGTTTTTTGTGATTTATTGTAGAGAAGAGGTCTCACCAAGTTGCCCAGGCTGGTATCGAACCCTCAGGCTCAGGCAATCCTCTCGCCTTGGCCTCCCAAAGTGCTGGGATTACAGGCTGGGCCACTGTGCCTGGCCTATGCTAGAACTTTTAACTCTATACCTTTTTTGCTTTTTGTTATAGGATTGTCATGAACTTTAATTGTACATTCTTTTTAAACTACATAAGTCATTGTTATTATTACTTATTATGTTTTTGTGTGTGTATATATTATCTCTTTTCTTCATCATTCCTTTCTGTATTTCAGTTCCACCTGAAAAGTTCAATTTGGTGTTTATTGTATGGATAGCCTTGGTGATAGATTTTCATAATCTGTCTAAAATTCATTTTTTATTAATTTTTAAAAAATATCTTTCAGAGTATAGAATTCCAGTTTGGCAAATACTAACTATATTTTTTCCATTGTCTTCAGACTTCTGAAATTTCTGTTAGGAAGTCAGCTGTTAGTTTTACTGTTCATTGACTATTTGGAAGTGTTGTTTTTTTCTCTGCCTGCTTTCAAGATTTTCTTTTTTTCCTCTAAATTTCTTCACTTTTACTATGATGTACCCAGGTATATGAGTTATTTTTCCCTTTGTGTTTATTTAACTGCTTAAGAGTAAGTGTGATCCCTGAATCTGTAATATAATGTATTGTCCATTTTGGAAAACTCTCAGACCTTATCTCTTTAAATATTATCTCTGTCCCATTCTCTCTATTTACCTTAATCCCCGGTTCAAAGCTAAGTTGCAGCCTTTGTAAGACTGAATCTATCTCTGATTCAAATCTATATTTAGTAGATACTCTGGACTCTCCACTGAGATCACTGCTATTTATTTATCAGTACTTAGACTGAAATTCCAGGTACATAAATTTTAGACCTTTTCCTCATAATTCTTATGTTCGTAACACTGAAAAATATATTTCCTATCTTTTTAATCCTTGCATCAGTGTGTATATTTTCTATTCCCCTGTTTTCAAATATGCTAATCTTCTCCTTAGCTGTTTTCGATTTACTAAACCCAATTATTAAAGTCTTAATTTTAGTTATTTTTTAGTTTCTAGAATTTCCATGTAATACTTTAATATATTGGAGTTTTTCTTGAAATCGTTTGTCTTATCAATTATTTTAACAAACTCTTTAGTCAGTCATGTGAATGTCTGTCTCATAACTAAAATACCCTGATCATATTTATGTCTATTTTTATTGTTTATTTTCTCCTGATCCTATTTTATATATACTTGAGATTTAAAATTAAGTATCAAACATTATATGAAAAATTGAAGAAACTGAAAATAAGTTATCTTCCTTCGGAAAGAATTAGTCCCATCCTCTGCCAACCAGCTCAAATATGGACAATTTACCTTAATTCCCGATTCAAAGCTAAGTTGCAGCCTTTGTAAGACTGAATCTATCTCTGATTCAAATCTATATTTAGTAGATACTCTGGACTCTCCACTGAGATCACTGCTATTTATTTATCAGTACTTAGAAAGACTGGACTTTAATTTTTGTCTCTCCAGCTAGACAAGACCACTAAAACCTCTGTTATATTTTCCAACGATTTTTTCCAGAAATTGTTGAGCCTTTTGTATTGCGCAAGCTAAGAATCAGCAGATATATGAATGCAAAAAACCAGTATGTGGTGGAAGGCTCACTTTTCTGAACTTCACTTCCCTTTGAATGCTTGGCCCTTCAAGTCTTGGTTGTTTCGGCAGCCCTACACTCCCATTTGCCTAACCACCCCTGTGAGATTATCAAAAGCTCTTCTGCTTTGTCTGATTCTTGGCATCCTTCTTTTGCCCAGTTAAATTATATTCTCTGTGTGTCCCAAGGCAGGAGAATTGCTTGAGGCCAGAAGTTTGAGACCAGTCTGGGAAACAGTGAGACCTCATCCCTGTAAGATACTGAAAAATTAGCTGGGGGTGGTGGTGTGTGCCTATAGTCCCAGCTACTCAGGAGACTGAGACAAGAGGATCACTTGATCACTTGCATATCAAAAATTAGCAATTGTCCTAACAGGAAGAGTAGAATGAAAATGGTTGAGTTTTCCTCAATGGGCTTCCTTTTTTTCTAAGACTTTGGGCCCTCAAGTGCTGGCACCTGACCCAGCATCTCTCCAATGCCCTCAGACAAGTTTATTTTTGTGTTTTCTCCAGTTTTTCTACTTGTTTTCAGCCGAAGCATTAGTTTATTACAAGTCATTTCATCATATTTGAAGAGAAATACTCTATTGAATTTTAATAAAAATCAGTTTAAATTATGATCTCCCAAATGTCAAAGATTACATATTTTTTTCTTTGACTAATAGTTGTTCCTACTTACTCATACTAGTGTGCATGAATGTTTTTATGATAATATTTTCTTTAGGGTTCATAATCGTGAAATAACTAATGGTGGTGTTGGTCATAACACTAGATTACATGAAAAGATAAAGTTTTGAGATATTAAACCTCCCAATATTTCCACCATTTGCTTTTATCCATTTATAAGCCATTATACCCATTTTTCTCTGTGTCCATTTTCTTATAAGGCAATATGAGAGACTAGAGAGCCAAAAAGGCCGGTAAGTCTTTGACTTTGGTGTTTCTAAAATCTAGAATTTGAGGCCTTAACAAAATTGTTGAGAAAAACAGGGTGGAGAAGTAGAGGTTTTCTCAATCCAAGATAAGAAACTAATTCCCCTGAGTTGGTGGTGATAGAAAGAGAGAGAGAGAGAGTGGAGCCAGGTGCAGTGACTCATGCACTTTGGGAGGCTGAGGTGGGAGGATTGCTTGAGGCCAGGAGTTTGAGACCAGCGTGGGCAACATAGCAAGACTTTTTCTCTACAAGAAATGCAAAAATTGTCTAGGTGTGGTGGCACACCTCCATAGTCTCAGATACTCAGGAGGTTGAGACAGGAGGATTGCTTGAGCCCAGGAGGTTGAGGCTGCAGTGAGCTATGATCACAGCACTATATTCTAGCCTGGACAACAAAGCAAGAGCCCTTCTCTAAAAATTAAAAAATAAATAGATCAATAAGAGAATGGGATACTCTAGACAGAGAGAGCCATGGTGTCGCACGTGCTGTCAATGCTCTACCCCATCCCAGGGCCCTACGTAACTAAACTACCTTAGAGTGTGCCAGTTTGACTTTCAACTGCCAATATCTGAATTTCTTTGCTTGAGGGTTTTATTTGGCTTCAAATCCCACTCTGCCTTCATCTGCAGCAGACTGGAAGTGCCAGAAAGATGAATGCCTCCAGCAAGCAGCATTAAACCAATAGTAATCAGTGTATAAATACTTCAGCCCTCAATCCCTGAGCTGTGTGTTCTACACTGGTTCCTGGGTCATCCTCCCAGAAGGTTAAGCTCTAGTTGGCTGCGGCAGCCAGATAATTCCTCTTTATAGCTGCCATCCCTTTCCTGTCTCTCTCCCTGACTCTTCAACTGAGATTTCCTTCGCCTCCCAGAGAAGCTATTTTTCCTAGAATCCTTGTCTCAAAGTCTACTTCTGGGTGAACCCCAACTAAGACTTATGGCTTAGACTAGCGTGGATGTGCCAGAATCTCCTCTGGCTGCTGGCCCCCAGACAGCAGCCAGAGGAGACACAAAGACTCCAGAATGAAACGCTGAGGCTGCGTAAGGACTTTGGACCACGGGCCATGGTCAGCCCCACGGAGGTTCCTGTGACTGTCGATGGGGTGTTAAATTAAAAAGAATCATGTATACTATTAAGCGGTCTGCTTCCTAGTTGGGTGAGTATTAATAAACTACATCTTAAATATAGTGAATGCCTCACTATATTTAAATGCTATAAACAAGTACATTTCTTTAAAATGTAGCTTGGATTAAACTTTTTATCCAAATGATGTGTTCTACTGCCTTTGCCATTATTTATCCAATATTAACCATCAGAATGTTCAAAAACAGGGAAATTACCCTGAATGTACACAACAAAATAGATTTTGGTCGCTATTCTATATTACATTCACTTCAGATCTTCTGATATACTTACGAGAGGAACAGGAGTTAATGTTTTTTTCTCTAGCGTCATTGAACGTATGATACAACACAGACTGGTTTCCAATTTAATTTTTTTCTGAAAATTTCATTTTGCTCTTTAAACCTTGCAAGTCGGTGATGTTATGAAACTGATAGTTAAATTAAGGTTTAAATGCTTAAATATGGTTTCTTGGCTTCACAACGCCAAGAGGTATTTTCTAGTAATCAACATGTGCATTATTGCTAGTGAACTCAGTAAATTGTTCTATTTCTTCTCTCTTCAAAACAGAAGAGAAATCCTCTGCATTCCTTTAGAAGGGAAACTATAAGAGAACACCGTATTCATTATCAAAATCACTCCAGTTATGAGGTAATGTAGAAAGGGTGAGTTCTCAAATTGGAAGATCTATAACAAGCTGGGCACCTATAAAGTCTGTTCTCATTCAAACATCCCTCTCCACTTAACATCAGAGTGTACTGAGTCAACAAATCAACATGATTTTAGTCTGGATAATAGATGTTTTTTGTCTCTCTAGATCCAATTTCTCCCTTTCCACCCTGCTTTGTGTCCTGGGAGGCTGAACTTTATTAGTGCAATCAAGGGGCTCCCTTGCTTTCTGGATTCCATTTGGGTTTGACCAATGGGAGTCACTGGCAGGAGACCAGAAGACAGGAAGAGAGTGAAATCAGGGTAATTGCTCTCCCAGCTCTCTCTCGGCTGGGTTACTGGGAATGGGTTGTGACCTAAGTCACAGTTCCTTTGAGGCACCCCTCCCCTCTGGCTACAGCTCTCTGGGTCACAGGTGGGGGTTGGGGGAAGAGGTGGCTAGTAATAACTTCCTGCTGTTGCTAACCCAGATATCCTTCAGCATCCTTTGTTGTTTTCCCTAACCCTGCCCAACAACATTTTTTGAAGATTTCTTTATTAAACTCTCCTCAATTATGCAATCTGAGTAACCATCTGTTTCCTGCAGGGACCAAGGCTGGTACAGTTTGCCCCACCTCATTTGCCAGACGTAAGCAATACAAGACAACGCAATATAACGCACTTGCAAAAGTGAAGTCGAAGAATCGCTCCAATCATGGAAAACTTAGCTGAATTAGTTTGGCAGTTTTTTCACTTTAAAGTTGAAGGGAAAACCAGCACTGAGGACTGCAAAAAGAGAGTGCTTTTAATGTCAAAGGATTAAGAAAGGCATTAGGCAAATATAGGCATCCTTTGCCTCTTTTTTTTTTAACATAAAAAAAAGACACTTTTTGGCCGGACTCGATGGCTCAGGCTGTCGTCCCAGCACTTTGGGAGGCCAAGGCGAGTGGATTGCCTGAGCCTGAAGGATCAAGACCAGCCTGGGCAACTTGGCATGACCTCACCTCTACAATAAAACAAAAAATTAGCCTGGCGTGATAGCGCACTCCTGTAGTTCTGGCTACTTGGAAGTCTGAGATGGTAGGATCGCCGGGGCCCAGCTGGTCAATGCTGGAGTGGCCATGAGTGTGCCACTGCACTGCAGCCTGGGTGACAGAGTGAGACCCCAATTCAAAAAAAAAAGAGACACTTTCTTTATGCTTATGACATAAAACTCTGTGTGACTCAAAGGATGTTCTGAAGAGCTATCCTGCGCTTTTGTCAAGAATGTTGCACACAAAAGCCAGCCAAATGGCATTTAGTTTGCTATCCTATCTATAGTTATCCTATCGTAAGAATTAGCAATAGGCCGGGCTCAGTGGCTCAGCCTGGTAATCCCAGTGCTTTGGGAGGCCGAGGTGAGTGGATTGCTTGAGTCCGTGAGTTCAAGACCCGCCTGGGCAACTTGGTGAGACCTCATCTCTACAATAAATCAAAAATTAGCTGGGCGAGGTAGCGTATGCCTGTAGTTCCAGCTCCCTGGAAGGCTGAGGCGGAAGGATCACCAGAGCCCAGCAGGTCGAGGCTGCGGTGGCCGGGAGCATGCCACTGCACTCCACTCTGGGCCACAGAGTGAGACTCCAACTCAAAAAAAAAAAAAAGAATTAGTATTACATTGTTACAGTAATAACCGACCTTTTAAGAAATGTAAGATTAACTTACTTCCATAACTGAATTGCTTATTTCTGAAATGTTCTATTGAATATTTTTGGACCATGGTTGACCACAGGTAATTGGAACCACAAAAGACAAAACCATGGATAAGGGGAGACCACTATATGTAGAAGAAATAAGTATGACAGCAATAGTACAAATGCTAGGAAGGGAGAAATGAAAATAATCTGTTGTAAGCTTAATAAACTATATATAAAAAATAACATCATATCAAGATAGATTATGAAAAGTAAAATGTATATACTATAAACCCTAAATCAGCCATTAAGTAACATTATAGGTAATAACAATGAAAAATATAAAATAAAATCATAAAATAAAATTCATCCAAAAGAAGACAGAAAAAGAGAGAAAGAGAAAAAATAACAGACAAATAGAAAACAAACAGCAAGATGATGGAGTGAAATGCATCTTATCAATAATCACATTCAGTGATCCAAACACCTCAATTTAAAGATGCAGATTGTCAGATGAGATAAGAAAACCAAGACCCAAGTATATGCTGCCTACATGAAATCTATTGGAAATATACAGGCACAGACTGGGCTTGGTGGCTCAGCCTGTATTTCATAATTTTCACTCTAAAGGAGAGGTCACAATCAAACTTTTTACTCCTCTGTTGAATGTAAAATTGTGGTCCCTGCTTTAAATGGCCTTTTTCCAGGACCAATTATCTTTGGCTAAGGGGACCTCCTGAACATCCTCTGAGGACACCTTGGGAGAAACTGTTTCTTCCAAGATTTCTGAGGTCTCCCTTCTGACTTGGGGTTAGCCTCTAGAACCACACAGGCTGGAGTCCAGGTTCCAGCTCCATCCTCTGCTACCCATCACCAAAGGCGTTCTCTGAAACACTTAGCCCAGGTTTCTGGCGTGTGGTAAACATTCAGTTCATGTTAGCTCTTACCAGAACTACTAAAATTATTGTGCCATTAGCAGTTCTACCTAATATGCAACTCTGTTAAACTTAGTGTTTGTTTTATTAAATTTCAAACAGTAAATATTGCTTAGTTAGTTACAAACTGATTCGATTTAAGGAATAGAAGACAAATAGCACTAAAGCAGAGTCTATACTTTTCTTTTTCTTTTGAATTTTTATTTATTTAATTTTTTGAGTTGAGGTCTCAGTCTGTCACCCAGGCTGGAGTGCAGTGGTACAGTCTGGGTACAACATCCTCGACCTGCTGGGCTCAGGCAATCCTTCCATCTCAGCCTTTCAGGTAGCTGAAACCACGGGTGCAGACTATCACTCTTGGATAATTGCTTATTTATTGTAGAGATGAGGTCTTGCCCAAGCTGGTCTTGAACCCCTGGGCTCAGGCACCTTCTCACCTTTAATGTTGGGAAACCTCTTGAGGCTCCCTTGAGTCTATACTTTTTAAAGAAGATTAGACATAATTTGTATAGAAATATCAAAACAAGGAATGCAGCAAGAAATATCAACAAGGAGAAACATTAAAAAAAGAAGAAATAAATGAATGAAGATAATAATAAAAGTAAATGGGAAAAATGCATTTTCTAAAGAGCAAATACCAGGTAAAACATGAACTCTAAGCTTCTAATATATACATTAAAATTACAGAGAAATATTAAAATTAAAATAATAAAGACCCTTAGGAAAATGGTAAACATAAAGGGGGCAGGGTGTATGGTATTTATTTTTATGCAACATCAAATTCAATGTAAAATACATTATAATTTCTATGAGAAATGATATCTTTTTATAAACTGGTTAAAGATATAATCAGTAGCAAAATTAAAGTTGGCAGGAACATTATGTAACCAAAAACATAGTTTGAAAATATGGAAAGCAAAAATTTTAAGACAAAGAATCTTTAACAAATCCCAAATGTAGGGCTATAGCAACACACACATATTGGCCAATGGCATATTGAGTTTGAAAATAATAACCAACTCTTAGTGTCTGTTCCTTAGAGCAGGGTTTCCCAACCAGTAAGATCTCATGTTATAGAATCACCTGAGCCCTTA
The DNA here is from genome assembly GCF_000164805.1 of Carlito syrichta. NCBI lineage: Eukaryota > Metazoa > Chordata > Mammalia > Primates > Tarsiidae > Carlito > Carlito syrichta. The sequence goes on from NW_007249245.1 coordinate 136,440, forward strand.
GGTTATTGCAGGGATCCCCAACCCTGGGGCTGTGGACCAGTACCAGGCCATAGCTTGCACAGCAGGAGATAAGTGGCAGACAAACAGGGCTCTGTGCACTGTCAGATCAGGGGTGGCATTATATTCTCATAGGAGCCCAAACCCTATTGTGAACTGCAGCATGCGAGAGATCTAGGTTGCATACCCCTTAGGAGAATCTGATGCCATCCCCGTCTGTGGAAAAATTGTCTTCCACGAAACCGGTCCCTGACGCCAAAAATGTTGGAGACAGCGGATCTACAGAGCTTAGGGCAGCTGGAAACTTCAGGTTGGCCACTTCGAGCGGCTTTTTCTGGAACTCTTCAACAAACAGCCTGAGCAGAGTGGAGACTGACCACATGGCCCACAGTTCCTGTTACTAGACAGGAAACAAGGAACTCCTTGCATCTGGCTCTCCCCACTGCTTTGGGACACTGAGCCTGGGCCCCGAGAATGCTCTCCAGCTGGCTGTCGTGGGGCAGGTAAGTTTATACAGAGGTGCCCATGGAACAAATCGTGCGGCAGGGATGTGGCAAAAGTTAGGGAGGATGAGCAGGAACGTGTCCAGGGCTTGGCCCTAAAACTCTCTCATTCTGTGTTTTGGAAACATTACAATTTACTTTAACAAGGACATTTTCAAGAAAAGTAGAGGGAGATTATTAGATTCCTCAAATATAATTTAAACTGTTGTAAAACTTTCAACATTTCTTTAAGAAAGTTTACATTTTTTTGACCTGTTTGTGTGAACAAAGCTTGTGTCAGTGGTAACAATGAAGTATTTGAAGAAATAATTCTGGAAAAATCTTGCCTAGGAATTGTAGGCAGCCTATCATAGAGGAATTCAAAATAATGTTCATGAAAATGTGGTATTTCTTTTAAAGTATAAGTTCCTAAAATAATAGTTCAGCTATACAAGGCCAAGCAATAAAAAATAATGAGGAAGACACACACAAAACATGAGTTAGCATTCTGAATTTAAAGTCACGTACCTGCTTAAACCTCAGTATGCCATTTAAAATTTATTTGGGTGACGCAATGTAGCTAAACCTACATAGTATCAATTTAATGATTTTTTTTTTCTTGGCCTACTGACATACTTTAATAACATGTCTGAGGTCTTATCAGTGTCCTGTTCCTGTGCCTTCAGTATCTCATTTGTATGCAAATTCTCTTGTATGCAACTTATTCTTTGGTAAATGCTACGAGCAGATTGAGTGTCTCTGTAATTATGTTCCATCCCTGTCTGCCCTATTTGTTTCTTATTATATCACTGCTGCAGTCCCTTTTTCGTGTTCCAGTCATGAATTACAGAGGGGCTCAGGCAGCAATTTTTTTATGGGCAATGAGCCTGTTCTGCATTGCGTCCCTCCTCGTGGTACATCACCCACTTACACAGTACCTAAGTCAGGGCTTGTTTCTTCTTTCCTTCTGTTTACCTCCTTTAAAAAAAAAAATCTGTTTTTTAAACTAGATGTCTTTTGGTTCTAGCAGAGATAAGTTGTTCAACTAACTAACCGAACCTCTTCCCATTCCCTCCCCTGACTGGATTTATGTGCTACTAAAATGTGAGGTAAAATGATCACATTGTTGTGTTCGAGATTGTTTCTAGTAAGGCTGAGGAATCTCATGAAAATTTCATGTGAGACAGCCATGCCAGGAATAAACATCATGTGTATAGATTTACATACAAATATAAATACACTGTGTATACCTGTCTTTATACATGCATACAAGTGTATGTGAGTAAAATGTGCGTGTGAGTAAAATGTGTGTGTGTCTGTGTATGTGTGGATGATGGTGGCGGGGAGAGAGAGAGAGAGAGAGAGAACACACGCCTGTATGTCCTGGAATAGCAATGCTTGGATTTGAACCCTAAATCTATTATTAATTATTTGTTTGACCTTAAACAATTTCTTAAACTTCTGTGCCTCATTCTCCTTGTCAATAAAATGAAAATATAAATAGCATCTATCTCATAGGGTTGTCATGAGGATTAAATAAATTAATCCGTACAAAGTGTCTCTCGGCGCATGGTAAGCTTCAATAAATGTCAGTCATTTTCATTATCACATGGGATACACAATAGATATAGATGCACACAGAGCAGACATCAATTAGATTAGATTCCCTCTTCACTCAACCAAAATTCATGGCACCTGCTGAGACAAGCTGCCCTGCTAGATGTGAGATGTGAGGTCTAAGGGGACGGTGACGATGGAGTCTGCTCTCCGATGTGCGCTCGTGACACTGTACCCAATGCCTACCTGTGCCTGTCCTCCCTACCTAGCCTAGCACCTGGGTCCTCCAACACCCAGCTTGGTTGGAAAGTATGGTAAAGGTCCCCAGTTGGCACTAACTCGCCCTTTCTCATTCACTACCGCCTTAGATTCCCTTTGCCCAACGGGGATTCCTGTACATACATCTCCATCCTCTCCCAGCTTCATTAAGGTCCTCACTCAGCCCTTCAGTGCCCTTGACATCTTCATGCCCAGCAAGTGTGGCCAACGTGGGCTTGTTTCCAGGGTCCTGGTGGATGGAACAGGTGCGTTCTCTGTGGTTTCATTTCCTGTCAGAAAGCATGAAATGTCTGCAAGATGCACTTCTGCCCTCCGTGTAAGGCCGAAGGAACTCGGCACAGTAAACAGGGAAATAGCCCAGGGAAACTACAGCCAGAGACACAGCCAATCCTGGGTGCAGCAGTGAAGCCCTGGCATCCTCATACTGGAAGTGGAGCCTACTTGGAACAGAGCATCCTGCCACCAATGTGCTTAGCCACAGAGCATGGTCCATCCTCTATCATGACCGTCACTTCTTGTTCCCAGCTCCAAACACACGCAGCGACATCACTTCCGCAAAGGGCTTTGGAGCTTACCAACTGCTTTGGCAACAACCCTGCCGCTCTGGGAGGATGGGTATTGCGATTCCCGTTTGACAGCTGAGGAAACTGAAGCTCAGAGGTATTATGACTCGCTTGAGGTCACAGAGTGAATACTTAACAGAATTTGGGCTCAAACTGGTTTTGCCCAACCGCCGTCTAATAACTTCTTCATCCATTTATTCACTCAACAAAAATTAACTGAGGTCCTGCTATGTGCAATGGGTTCCAAGAGACAGGTGTGGCCAGGGCCCATGTCACCTCTGCCTCACAAAGCCTCCAGCCCAGGAAGGAGACGCATGAGTGTCTAATAGATTGTAATGAAGTGTGGGTGTTGTGGCAGAGGAAGTTCCTTTATTAAACATCGTGCCAGATTCTGCCAGAGGCTGGGAATAAATTTAAATGAGTCTTGCGACCAGTCCAGCCTCCAGGGACCTGTGGCAGCTCACACCCAATGTCTGCCTTGAACGTGTCCAGTCACCGGCCCTAGGCAGGGCCGCCTACATGGGACAGATGGGGATATTCACCCCCAGAAGCTCAGTCAGGCTTCTCTGAGGCCTCCCTGATAGCCAGTGTAGGAACATTGAGGACTTTATACAAAAGCACTGTGACCAAGTGCAGTCCAGAGTTCAGCACCCTGCCGGTGGTGGGTTGGTGCTGGGTGAGGTGGCATGACTGGGGGGTTCAAAGACCTCCATGCCTCAGGGGATGGCAGAGAATGCATTCTCTGATCTTCTGTTTTGTTTGCACAATAAATAATTAGCTTTCTTATTCAATGAAAACATTCTGCCTTATCAGGAGTTGCTCTCCTTGGTAAGAAATTTATAAATTTTACAAGGAGTTTATAGGATGGTGAGGTGTACAAGCTAAATAGCCATCATGATAATCCCTACTTACTGAACACTTACTACATCCTGCACGTACGCTGTTGTTTAATTCCTACAACCACTCTGTGAGGTGAGTACTGTATAGACAAGGAAGATGAAACTAAGTCACTATCCAAGGTGCCCCTGCTAGTGAGGGGCAGAGGGTTTTTCGGAAGGCAGAGCCCACCCTCATAACCATCAAATCACCATACACCATCCGGCATGAACAACTTCAATACCAGCTCACACGGCTGAGGGATTCCGCCTCAGAGAGTAAGAAGAAGGGTTTTTAACATCCTACAAAGATTTGCTGGATAGCTGTGGAAAGTAAAGGCATCTCAAAAGAGGAAACAGCACGTGCAGAGCTGAGTGGCCTGAAGCAGCCTGGATGCTCAAGAAACCATGAGTGGTGTGATACTGTGGGGTGGTGAGGAAGCGGCAGGTAGCCAGAGTGGCAAGAGATGATGTTGGAGCCGGGCTCAGTGGCTCAGCCTGTAATCCCCCGCTTTGGGAGGCTGCGGTGAGTGGATTGCCTGAGCCCACGGGTTCGAGACCCGCCTGGGCAACTTGGCGAGACCTCAT
>NW_007249245.1:141046-144266 GCF_000164805.1 Carlito syrichta
AGCCTGTAATCCCAGCACTTTGGGAGGCAGAGGCGAGAGGATTGACTGAGTCCAGGGGTTTGAGACCAGCCTGGGCAACTGGATGAGACTGCATCTCTACAATAAATCAAAAAATTTGCCAGGCATGGTGGTGTGTGCCTGTAGTTACAGCTACCTGGAAGGCTGAGGCGGAAGGATCGCCGGAGCCCAGCAGGTCGAGGCTGCAGTGGCCAGGAGAGGCCACTGCACTCCCAGTCTGGGCGACAGAGTGAAACTCCAACTCAAAAAAAAAAAAAAAGGAGAGTGGGCGGAGGTCACTGCATCAAGCCCTTTTCTGCTCAGCTGTGGGACTTAGGGATTTTCCTGTGAGTGACAGGGAGCCACCGAAGGGTTTAAGGACTGGTTGTGAGGGGAGTGTACTGTCATCGTTTTGGTAGTCTCTTGCAAAGAAAATTTGGAGGCAGTTTGGAAAATGCTTCGGAGCTTGACATGTGGCAGATGAGTTAGGAGGTCACGTGTCTCCACGTTTCTAATTTTGTACCCTCTTCAGTAAAAACGTCTTTACAACATATTCTCAGCAGATGTATGATTACTCACAAATTATATACAATACAACTCTATTCACACATTACATGCACTGAAACATACACAAAAGTAAACACCAAAAACGTGACGTAAAGATAAATGTAAGTCCTGCGACTCAGTGGAGGTGGTGGGTGCACAACATTGTGAATGTCGAATCGAAAGCGACTGGTTCTACACCTGAAAATGGTTTCTTTTATGATGTGTGAATCTTGTCCTGATTTTAAAAAGTATATAATGCAAGAGCAGAGAGATATTCAAGTCTTTTCTTCCCACTCCTCAGTGCATGGCCGTGCGTGCCCCGGGTACAGGTCCTCCTTTGGGAATTAGGGCAGTGATGAGGAGCCCTGGAGGGAGAACCCAGCTATGCAAATGGGAGAGACACAAAGGATCCGAGGAACGGTTCTAGAGGTAGAATGGTGACTGAAGGCTGAAGAGCATTGGGGAAAGGGAAGAAAACAGGAAGACTCCTCATTTCCCTTTTGGATATAGAAGATTAAAAGGTTTCCCTCTTGCCAGGGATGTAATGTGGCCAGTACGGGGTGGGGATAGGATTGGGTGGGGAAGTCTCTAGTTGACTGGAAATAAATCCAGTCTGAGGAAAAGGACAGTCCTGTTTGAATGAGGATGATGGAGGGTCAAAACTGAAGCAGCTGTACGAGCCGGGGCAAAGTCAGAGGTCGGAAGGAGCCAACTCAGGAGGGAGGGGGCACCGAGGAGTAAACTGGGAACAAGGTAGGACAGAATTCGCAGGCCATGTGGTAGGCGATAGGATGAGGCAGAGGGCAGACCAGGGCTTCATTTTGGCCCGTTGAGTCTGAGGGACCTGGGGAATGTTCCGACCTGTGACCATATGGATATGTGCTTGACAAGTAGCCTCTAGAGAGTGGAAAAGGCCACCCATGGAGAACATGAACTACTAGGCCGAGAGTGGAGCTTGGGGAAGGGAAAATATTAAGACATTGGCCAAGGAAAGGAAGCCTGATGGTGAGAGAGATCACCTGACAAAAACCAGGAGAATGTGGGGTCTTAGGGATCAAAGGAGAAATTCTGGAAAGAAAGAAACGGTCAACGCTACAAGGGAGACAAATGGGCAGGAACTGAAAAAGTGTTAATTAGCTAAGCTCCCTAGTTATTAGTGAAAATAATTTCTGAGATGAGAAGGGAAAAACGTGGGGGCAAGAAACCCCACTGCTGTGGGTTCACTAGTGAATGGGAGATGAGGAGACAAAAACTCTTCAAGTAGAGCAACCTTGGCACATCTGATTCCTCGACTAGTGCTCTTTCTCCTTTCTCCAGGTACCCTAGTTCTAGAAAATTCTAGAGGACTTATTATAGACCAGAAGCAGAATGAGCCTTTGGTCCTGGTCTCTTGGATATCCAAACAGTTTGGGGAACCAGCAGGGCTTTGGACAAGTTAAGTAGCTCATTTAAATCGACATGCATGGTAATAATATATTTAAAGGATTCCAAAATTTTCCTGAGATTCTTTTAAGGAGTCTACATAAGGTTAGGAAGTAGCAGAGCAATAGAGACCTTCTCCCTTGGCCTCCATGACCACCTTCCTTTGGTTTTTGTCAGATAGTCTCGCCAGAGTAGAGTCTGCCAGTGTTCTGGCAGACCATGCCCTGCAGCAAGTGAGAAGAGGCCAGTTGGGTGTCTGGTTTAGTCACTTGCCTCCACACTTTCACATCCTCTATCAACACCTGCACACACTTGCGTTGTGACCACACATGCTCTTCCTGTTTGTACAGAAAGTGCCATTCAGAAAGCTTGCTAGCGACAAGGGACCTCTGTGCTCAGCCTCAGAAGAAAGAAGCTGAACAGCTTACCAGGGTGAGAAAGAAAAGGAACGTGCGATTGAAAGGTAAGATCAAGCTGGAGAGTGTCCGAACCCTCCAGGCTGCCTTAGGGTAGAGGAGAGGGAGCCTTCACTTTGTGCCCTGCAGAGCGGGTTTCCAAGTAGCTGGGCTCATGCACCTCAGGGCTGGGCAGCTGGGAGCATTTCCAGTCTGTACCACAGAGATAATCCAGCCCCCGGGTGAACAGCTGGCAAGATTGAGAAAGAAGAAATAGAATGTGACCAAAGCCAGTCACAGGAGCTGTGTGTGTGTAGCATGTAAAGATGATAAAACCTAGGTGCATACATGCTCACACGTATATTATCACGTTGGTTGAGCCCTTGGGCCTTACGAAAAGTATGTCTGAAGCTTGGGTAGGCCATTAGCCACACCTCTAAAAAAGAACTCCTGACATGGCCACAGACTGGACCCCAGAGAACGGCCCCCAGTGAATGAGCTCACAGAGGCCTGGTCACAGAAAGGAGAGAGTGTGGGTGGTTCAGCCTGAGGCCACCATCACTCCTGCAGGAAAATGACTTAGAATGCATGACTTCCTCAAGGGTCTAACAGCACTTTCTTTGTATTCCCTGGACAGCACATTGTGTTTGTATTAATGTGTGTGTGTGTATGCATGTGTATGCACAAGCACATCATATATTTATATATGGCACTATGTGTGTGTGTGTGTGTGTGTGTGTGTGTGTGTGTGTGTGTGTGTGTCTGTCTGTCTACACAGATTTTTTTTTCTTTGAGTTGGAGTCTCACTCTGTCGCCCAGACTGGAGTGCAGTGGCCGCTCCCGGCCACCACAGCCTCGAC